>NC_053154.1:185022799-185306083 GCF_016835505.1 Polypterus senegalus
GTTTGCACTTTTTTGGTGCCTTCTCAAGCAACACTAATAAAGCCCAAAACTCTTCAGTAATTATTAAGTGCATTCATGCAACAAGCCAAATATTTCCTCTCTGAAACTCCAAGTTACACAGAGGCCTTTCGTTCAACCATACAAATGCCAACTACCCTTATTTGAATATATTCTTGTACTTTAATAACATACAAAATAGTTCAATAGGAGTACATAAGTATTGTAACAAAAGTAATAACACTTGTACAATAATAATAATTTATAATAATACATTTTAGTTATGTACTGTATAACATACTGTATATCTGTAGGTAAGAAACGCTAGATCAGCAGAAAAAGGAAATAAACAGATTAAATGTTTTAAATAAGGACTAGGTATTTGTAAATGTATTTGTGCCTTGAAAAAAATTATGACAATAATTTGTAATTTGTTAAGTTTGTTATTGCATTTTAACAGTGAACTTGTTATTGTACCCTGAGTCTGTATTCAGTTTGGAGTACTATAAAATATATATATATTTTGAATGGAGAAAATAGAAGTAAGCTGAAGTACAAATAGTACAAGATAATAAAGGAAACTTTATGTATCCAAATATAAACCATCAGTTTTTTAATCTGTCTGTGTATGTCAGGGTCTCAAAAAGATGATGCCCACCATGGTAGCATTGTTTGAAAGTCAAAGGAGGAACCAATCCAATAAAATAGTGTTTTGGGGATATGTGGTTAAAGTCAGATAATGGTAAAAGAGCAGATAGCATATTTTAGTAATACTGTTTTTTTTTAATTCCAAAATTTTGTGAAAGATTTATTGACAAGTCTAAATTTTCTGTATATAATTTAATATAGATTATATGAATATGTTTGGCCTGTAATGGAGTGGTGTTCTTGATTTGTATACAGTAAAATGCCACATGGACCACAGTGGACAAATTTGGTACTGCCAACTAACATTTGTTGCATGTTTTGAGGTTAATGCTGGAAACCATTGCCCCAGGAGTTGATACCCATTATAAAAAATGGGAAGTAAAAGTACATTTCTACACTGAAAGCAGCCCAGGCAGGAATTTTCCAAGTTACCTAAAGCAGAGACATTAATTTTTCTCTTAAATTAAAAAATGCAATTTAATTAAGTGTACTTTTACATATCCCACTTCCATTTACAGGCTCATAGTTTTGCAAATATGTACATCTAGAGTGTAGATAAAGTATAGTATGAAACCAAGGGCAAAATGTAATGCTGAATGCAAAAATATCCTGCAATAAGCACATAAAACAGAAAATATACACATGCAAATATAAACATGTATCTCTCCAATATATATTTTAATATATTAGGATCTTATGGTGCACATAAATATCAATAATTAAATGGAAAAATGCTGAAGTCAGGTTATTGGTAATAATATTAGCTCTAAGGTAATTTGTCATTGCCAGAATGAGTAATTTGAAAAAAAAAAGGTTGGAAAAACTCACAACAACACACAATATAGTTTTTAAAAACAACTATGAACAGCTTTAGCAACACATAAAACAAGATGTCCTATATTTCAGTAATACCTTTTCAGTTGTGATTTCCCTAAAATAAGTATATCTTGTCACATTTTGAGGTCACCATAGTTGAATGCTTCCTCAGATACAGCGGGTTCATTTACCATTAAAATTTCAAGAAGACCTGCATCTTTTTATTCTAGTGGACACTCTGAATTGATACAATTCTGAAAGCTAAAGGCTTGGATAGGTCATTCACAATTTTATATATCAAAAAAAAAAAGGATTTTCAGATTAACTGTATATGTAACTAGCTGGTGCAATTTAAGAATTAATACATTCTACTTTTAGTTATGATCAATGATGCTGTGTAGTGCTGTGTTATGGATTAGCTGCAGAACAGTTAGATGAATGACTGAATTGCCTCATAAGAAAGCATTAGATAAACAAATATAAATAAATTAGCTTTTATATTCTGCATTAAACATTTTAACTATCATTATCCCATGCTAGACAAATCAGTTTGTAGATAGTACTGGGATATAATGTATCATAGCTAAAGGTAAAATCCTTGTCAAAATAGCATCTAAATTTTGCTTGAGTTCTGACAAAATAAAGTTCAACTCCTTGAAAAAAGTAAATATCAGTATTGCCCAGCTTTTGCACTCACTAAATAAAACATCTGTATATTTTTGCATTTTAAACTTAGAATTTTCAATAGTCCAACAATGTAATCTAAATAAGGTGTTTAATTAAGTGCACAATTCAAGAAGTGTCATTCACCTTCACCAGCCTCTGCAGTGCTTTACAAACCTGAGATGAGAAGGTGACAAAAATGAGTAGGTCTCTGCACATTATGAGAATCATATTTATACTGCAAAAAGTGTATATGCTTAGCAACCCATGGTTTACACTTACAAGGGCACTGTACCAGAAGATATTGAACTAAATATTTTTAGCAGCTTATATCCATTGAAAACAGAAAATGGTAATGATGAGTGGTGGAAATTAGAATGAGAACAGAGAGACAGAAAGAAAATAATGAGAAGTAAAGACAGAGTGACAGGTTACAGTTAAATACACTTGGAGTTGTCCATGCATACTTCTGATGAACATAAAGTTGTTGTTCCCATTCCCTCATGTTGGTTACCTTTTTATGTTAAACAGTGCAGTGAAACTTCCGTGTTAATGCTGCCAAAATGTTCTCAGTTAATATTGTATGTTCTAATGAGTTTTACATTTTGCTAGTTTAATATTCTGAAACATAATGAATAATAGACAGTTGTAACCTCCACAAGTATAGCTGCATTCCAGCGAATGATGGACATTTAATATTGTTTTACAAATGAAAGAACACATTAATTTAACCATACAAAAGCAAGCCTACACAAAGCTGACCTAACTAAGAAAGTTGGAGAAGAAAATTAATATATTTTGAGGATGTCTTCAACATTTATATTCATGAGTATTTAAACTTCAGCTGAAATTTATTTATAAATGGATTGAATGGCATTTTTTCATTAATGGCAGATAAATATTTAATTTTCATTAGGATAGTTTAGAAAGTCTGATATACAATCAACAACTTAAATACAACATTTCAAACAATAAACTTGATTAAATATATCATTTGTAATATTTTCTGTTTTAAAGCATAAAATCCAGGCAATATTTATTCAGGCACTGTGGAGTACAGTAGTGAGTAAAGCACTATCCATAAAATCTGTGTTTGCTGTCTCTTACAGTATGACCCTGAGCAAGTCACTTAACCTGCTCCAAATATATACATTATTTTTAAAAAAATTTTGTGAATGGTAGGGCTGGTTAACCACTGTTATTTAAAGGATTAACAAAACTGTCCCTGCAATGAGTGAAAATGAAGCATCCAGTTGCTTCTAGATATAAAATGCAATGGAAACAAACAGTCAATAAAACTGAAAGAGAGAGCATGTGTTCTTGTGGAGTTTTCTTTTAATTCAGCAGTAGTATGGCTGTAATGTCGAATAACACCACATTGCTCTATTGCTCTAGAGGATCTATTGTGTCTAAGGCACTGTCCATTTCCCTACTGAAACTCATACTACAGCCATATACCCAGTCTGTATTGGTGTGAACCTGAGAGAGATTAATAACTAAAAATCCTCTCTTGTGCTGGATGTTTTTTTCTGGAGTATAAATAGTGATCTAAATTACAGTGCAGTTAAAAGAAGTGCAGAGTATACAGCTGAATTATGTGTCTACTTACTTAGTCAATAGAACAGTTTTTTGTCGAGTATACAGTGGTTGAAAGCTCTCCTGGTTAAAAATTGGGCATGCACATCCAGTGTTATTCCTGCAGTTCTAAAAATCATTTCAAACCTCTATATCTTGGTTTTGTTCAAGGCAGGACTGTATTCACTTTGGATATTTGAGACTTTCCCTATTCTCCTATCTAGTCCAAAGAGTTTGCCACCCAGGATCAATCCTACACTTTGCTGGATTAATGTGGTATGCAGGTTTTCTTTTTTTTACTGAAAGCAGGACTCCTTCCAATTTCAAATGGATATCCTCTTGTGGGTAAGTAGAAGATACTGTATGCCATATACCAGACTTTCCTAATGACTACCACATGTGCTAAAACTTGCCAATATTTCTTTGTCATGTCAAAATTCTCAGTATCTTAATCTATCCTTGGCAGAGAATAAACATCAAATAAATTAACATTGATATTGATTCAGTACCAGGATCCATCAGCTTGGTATCAAATAAATCAGGACTTGATTTTTGGACTAATGCTCTACTCAGTTGTGTTCAAGTCTAGCCTCTTTTGCATGTCTTTCTCTATCTGCCCATTGTTCTTCAGAGATCCTATGATGATGCTCTGTCATCATTACTTCTAGGTCAGTGTGAATATTATGCAAAATGATGTGACCCAGATTGTTTTTCATGAGGCCCTTGAATTTACTGAGCAAAGTTTACAAACTTACCTACTTTCTTCCTCCATCAGCATGTTCCATATTTGTAAGTAAATCTTTGCAATCGTCTTTACAGAAGCTGTTCTTAAATGGAAAGCTGGATAGCAGTATGTATTGGAGTCAGCTTTCTGACTATTCCAGCTGCCAGTCAATAATCACAACAAACATTTAAAGTGGAACATTGATTATGGATATGAGTAATAAGGGGTAGGTTTGACTAGGTTTTGATAGTTCTTTGGGTTGAAATTCAGGATACAAGGGACATTTTTGCTTTGTTTCAGTTATGTTGAGTTGCTAAAAGGTTCTGATTTAATGACCACTTATGGAATTTTCATGGTCTAGCTACAACAGATCAACTGCTCTTACTAGTAATTTTCTGTGATCATACAAAATATAGTGGTTTTTATAATGAAGTATGAGAACACTGTTTTGGATTTTTTTGTCTGTAATTCTCCTGCTAGAAATAAGACATTTTTCCCTGTGTGTTTTAGTGATATACTGTCCAATTTTGAGCAGTGAGCTGTAATTCCTCTGAACCAGGAACTTGTGGAATACTGTTTTCTCTCAAAGACACTAAATCATTCAATGTTAATACAAATAGTTATTCTCTGTTTTGCTTATAGTATGAAGCAATATAGACAGTAATAAATAAATAAATATAATCTTACTTTATCACTGTTTGACTGTGAGGTGGTATATATCTATTCCCTTCTCAAGACCATGATTTGAGGCAGAGGCAGGATTATAATTACTTGAATAGACTGGGATACTCAGAAAATTCCTTTCTATGACCAACTATATATCATATTTGTCTAGTGTTCATGTTTTTATTTTTGTTTCAGCTGATCAGTGTTACAACCTGGAAAGTCATGGATACAGTCAGTGAGTTAATAGGGAGATGGAACAATAATTTGGATGATTTGTCAATGCAATCTGATCTAATTAGAATGATCCTCTTCCATTTTCAGAATAGTGAAGAAAAGTTTTCCCTTAGCGGCCGGTCTCCCCACCACTTCCCAGCCACATCTGAAAGTGCTGTATAAAAAAGAGAACCGAAGAAAATTTTCGATCTATGATTTTAATATGAACACGCAATTAAAATATCTATCTCATCTTTGCTTTATCACTTACAAGTCCATCCTTTTCCATCTCACAGAAATTTCTCAACCAACATTGAATCAGGTTCCCAGTGACAGACTCTGCAGTAAAAACATTCTTAGCAATGGAGCAGGTTTCTCAGAAAGAAATCAAGCAGCCCTGCTTTTAGCAGACCACCATGTAAGCAGGCCTGTGTGCTCTGTTCTCTCTCTCTCAGAGCGCAGGCACGGGCTGAGACAGCCCCTGCTGCAGCGTGGAGCGTGAACGCCTTCACATAGTTGTGTGCTTCGAGCACCCATTCCTGCTGGGTGAGCCCCTGCGAGATCGCCTGCTTGTCAGCAGCTGTCAGTAAACTCCCCAACCCCCATAATTTCAGTGGGCTCGAGACCGCGCAGACCCTCTGTGGATGGATCTTTTAAAGTTAAGGGATTTTTAAAGATTAGCTTATAAAGCTTGAGATAGCTGCTAGTTCAGTCCTTTAAAAATCACACAGTTAAATAATATGCCGCAGTTCCCTTTTAAATCACGTTTGAGACGTCTAAAAAATCTAGCCTGGGCTGATTGGTGGCTGATATCAAAAATGTTCACATATATACAGAGCTTAACCTTAGGGCTTATTTTCCAGGGTCTGTCTAAAATCAGACAAAAGAAACCTCTCTAAATACACTTGTGCATTTAAACGGATATTTATAGGAAAGCAGGTTTTCTACCTTAACCCAGTTTTGTACGTGCATGTAAAAGCACTTACTGTTACACTAGCGCAAAAGTTTGATATTTTCTGTCTACTCAAAAAACTGAAATTATTTCTATTTACACAGGTGATAATTAGAAATCAATTTACTATTTTTAATTAAAAAGTTAAAAACAGAAAAGCCCAATTATGATTTTTGTTTTGTCATAGGAGGGCCCTAGGGTGACACTTTTCCCCTTTATACTCTTACTTATGTAGACCTTAAAACATATTCTTACCAAAATAGTTCATCACTTCCCAATTCCTGTAACTTCAGGTAATTAGACAGAGCTCCATGACAGGCAAGAGAAGATTATAGGTCAAATACACAGTGTCATAAAATAAAATAAAGTGTGAACACCACGCAGACCTCTGCCCATGACGGATGGATCTTTTAAAGTTAAGGGATTTTTAAAGATTAGCTTGTAAAGCTTGAGATAACTGCTACTTCAGCCCTTTAAAAATCACACATAGTTAAATAATATGCAGTAGTTCCCTTTTAAATCAAGTTTGAGACGTCTAAAAAATCTAGCCTGGGCTGTATAATTTGTAATTATATTACTTAATATAATTTGTATAACAATCAATCTAAAACAAGCCCTTTTTCTATTCAAACTCACCCCACATTTTAAATACAGGTATCTTCAGTTGACCCTAAGGAAACATCTTGTGGAAGCAAGCGGCCCGCATGGCTCAGGGAGGGGGTGATGGTTCCAGCACAGGCCAATTTCACACTTCAGCTAAATCAGGTTTCCCAGTGACGGACTCTGAGTAAAAAACAGTTTTAGCAATGAAGCTGATTTCCCAGAGAGAAAGACCAAGTGGCAGACCCAGTCAGCTTTTAGCCGACCCCCCTGCGAGCAGCCCCTGCTGTCTCTCTACACACAGAAAGTAAAGTCAGGCTCTGCAAGCACCCCAATCATGGGAAGGAGTCTGCGAGTTCGCTTGCAAACAACTGAGCCCACCTGTTTCGAGCACCCACCCCCCGCTGGGTGACCTTTAGAGAGCTCACCGGCTGATAGTCTCAGGAATTTGTTAGGATTAGGTCATGTACAAACCTAAACTTTGATTTATCACCTTTAAAGACATGGAGCAGTCTTGTGCTACAAACGCCTTGTGTCTCTTTTTAACACGTCTGCCTGTAAAAGCTCTCTATTCCTTCCGTGGCCTCGGGTTTAATAGGGGCTTGCACCCAGGCTAATGAACAAGACCCTGTACATGTCGAGATGCCGGCCCATGCCTGCCGTCCCTTACACTATATAACATGTTTGGTTATTCATTTTGTATTGTGGACGATTCTTCTTTTATTCATTATTTCCCGGACAGAGTAGGAGTCTCACACCAGATAAAATTAATCAGTAATATACACTTTATTGCACCTAGACTAGAGAAGCCCTCGTACAGGAAATTCTTTGCTCTTTTATAGCTTACAGAGTTGAGCAAAATGACATTATTATACCAAAAATAGAGGCGGCGGTACATATTTCTTACTGCTGACAAAATAAAAAAGAAGAAGTTACCTTATTTGGAGCTTTAAAACAGGAACTATAATAAAAAACTGGTTAAAGGGCAGATTCTGAGACAAACAGGAACTATAATAACAGACTTGTGCTGGGCAGATTCCTTTGACCTGCTCACCCAGTACACTCTGTACCTCACACAAGGGTATACATAGAAATGTCACATACACATTTTGTAACTGCTAAATGTCACAGGGACAAGCTGTATTTTTCCATTCCACACTCGACCCCTTTGAGCAGAAAAAGGAATCTGGCAGGTCAAACTTCGGAATCACTTTCAGGGGCCAGAAGAAAACTTGTTCTTGACGTAGGAGGTAAGCTTTAGATAGAGCAGAACGGAACACAAGAGCAATGAGACAGCGGACAAGAGGAAGTAAGCAGCAAGAAGGAGTAGAACAACTCCAACAGCAAGGGAGACAAAAATAGATCTGAACCATTGCCCCCAGGAGCCGAACATAGAGGTGAACCAAGAATGGAGAAGGAGGGAAAAGACAGAAGAGAGGGGAGCAGGAGGAATTCGAGAAATGGAAGGAGTATTAAAAAGGGAAAGTAAGCAAGGAAGAGAGTTGGAGGAGTTATGGGACAAAGGGAAGGGGGTGGTTGCGAGATGGGGACGAGCAGTGGCACACACATAACAGTCGGATTGATTGAGCTGACGAGCTGAATACAGGACCCATTGCAGCCAACGGTTCCGATCACCGTACCCAGTTTCAACCTCGAAGGTGGATTCTATGGAAAGACGGACAGAGAGGAGAATGGAGAAGTAGTATTGGAAGAAGAAGAAGCGTTAACAGGAGAAGATAAAGAGGAAGAGGTGGGGGAATTGGAGTACACCTCAATCTTGAACTTTCCCAACAGATCTGTACCAGAGACATAGGCACCAAGAATGTAGATGCCAGAATCATGTAAAGAAGCATTCTTAATAGTAACTACTAAAAGATTGCATAAAATAGGATTATTGCCTTTACAGGTTTCAGCATACGGGTGTCCTTTTATAATTGAAAACGAGTCTTTAGACCATGTTGCGTAGCTTGTCTAGGGTTATACCCCAGTCCTGGTTTCCGGTGTTAGCGAACACGTCGCTCCATGAGCTACATTCTGGGACACAAACATATTTTTGTGAGGAAGTCCAATCACGTGGAGAACCAGTACAGGACGCAACAGAACAAAAGTCCAGGGTAAAAGAATGAGTAGTACCCTGAAGAACGCGGAATCCTTGTGGTTCTCGGGTGCGAACAGGGATAGATAGAACAAAACGGAAAAGGATCAAAAGACAGAGGAATGGTGCCATCTTTTACAATGAGATGCGTGGATCCAGGCAGGTAGTCCTTCAACTTTCACAGCGTGAGGGGTTGACAGAAGAACTTGAACGGTCCTCGCCACCTGGGTTGGTGCCAGTGTTTCCTGCGGGTGTCACGAACCAGGATCCAGGTTCTTAATGGGATAGGCGAATCCTCAGAGGGAGGGGTGGATCTCCAGGCTTGCTTCACTTGTTCATGGACCTCCTTCAGAGAGGCTCGGAGACCTGAAAGACTAGAGAGAAGATCATTGTCCACAGTATGTAGGTTCACATTCCCTATAACCATACCAACTGGCATGGATCTACCGGTAAGAATCTCAAACGGCGATAGCCCCAATTGTCAGTGTGTCTGCCCTCGTAGCCCCATCAGGGCCAGTGGAAGGGCATCAGGCCAGGAAAGATTTGTCTGCTCACAAATTTTTGCTAATTTTGACTTCAAAGTGCCATTGCATCTTTCAACTATACCTCCACTCTGTGGGTGATACGTACAGTAGTGGTGTACATTAATTTGGAGCCATGTGGTTAGTTCATTTATGACTGAATTCACAAAATGTGTCCCATTATCTGTCTGCAGTTTCTGAGGTATAATTTCCTTTATTAACGCTTTAGCCACAGTTTTGGCATCATTATGCTTAGAAGGGAATGCTTCTACCCATCGGGAGAACACATCGACAATTACTAAACAGTACCGATATCCCTTTGACGCGTTAATTCGATGAAATCCATTTGGAGATGCTCAAATGGTCCCATTGGATTCGGGTAACGGGGGACTTACCTGCGTGCCTTTTCCCACATTAAACCTTTGGCACAGCACATCTCTTACAGAATTGATCTGCATAACTAGAAAACCCTACTGCTTCCCAATGCTTCTCAACATCCTGAATCATAGCATCTCTTCCCGCATGGTCCAGTCCGTGGCTATTTTCGCCATTCCTGGAAAGGAAGCTTTCGGAAGAAAAGGCTTATTAGTCTGACGGTGGGTCCAAACACCTTCAATCAAGGAGCCTTCCTTGGACCATTTCTTCTTCTCAAGATCCGTTGCTGAGCTCTGTAAAGAAATCATCTGGTTATCTAGAACCGACTCCGAACTCTGTTGGAAAAGAGAAACTGGAACATTATTATGAGCAGCTCTTTTAGCAAAGTAATCAGCCAATTCATTTCCTTTACTAACAGGATCCTGTTTGCCAGTGTGTGCCTGGCACTTTACAATAGCCAATTTAGATGGTTTAGTTATGGCATCCAACAGAGATTCAATTAACTTCTGATGTTGAATGGGCTTGCCAGTACTGGTCTTAAAACCCCTTAATTTCCATAATGCCCCGTGATCATGGCAGACTCCAAAAGCATAGCGAGAGTCTGTGTAAATAGTTATGTCTTTTCCTTCTGACAGCTGACATGCTCAAGTTAGGGCTATTAGTTCAGCTGCTTGTGCACTGAGGCTAGAGGTAATTCGGTTAGCTTCCAGTAGGTGGTCCCCTTGGACCACAGCATAACTGGTCGACGGAGCTCCATTTTCTAATCTTAACGAACAGTCATCTACAAATATGATTTCACCTGTTTCTAATGGAGTTTCCTGCAAATCAAATCGCGCTTAACTTCTCGAGCAATCACTTCCTGACAATCATGCGGTTCTCCCTCCTCACTAGTCGGGAGTAGAGTAGCGGATTGAGGGTAGAACACCTTTCAATTGTGACATTTGAGAGAGTGCAAAGAACGTTCTGATAATGGATGGCTCTTGCTGTGGTTAGATGAGAAGTTTTTGCTTGTACTAAAATGGAATGAACTGCATGCGGAACTTTAACTGTCAGTGGACTCATGAGTACTATATCGGTGCTAGCTAAGACTGCTTCTGTGGCAGCAGCAACTGCTCTTAGACAGGGAGAAAGAGCAGCTGCAACTGGGTCTAATTTTTTCGAAAAATATGCAACAGGCCTTTGTTTGTCTCCATGTATTTGAGTCAACACGGCATTCATATATCCCCCCTTTTCGTCCACAAACAATGTGAATGGACGAGAATAATCAGGTAAACCGAGGGTGGGGGCAGAAAGGAGGGCAGTCTTTAGGTCAGAAAATGCGGTCTCAGCATCAGGAGTCCAGGGAACGTGGCCAGATAAGGGAAGGCCGGGAGTGTTGGCCAGATCTTGCAGTGGCTGAGCACGTGCCGAAAAGTTAAGGATCCATTGTCGACAATATCCAAGAATGCCTAGGACAGACATAACCTGTTGTTTAGTGACCGGTCTAGGAAGATTCTGAATGGTTGTAATGCGACTAGTGGAGAGAGCTCTTGTGCCATTAGTAATGTCATGACCTACATATTTAACAGTTGTTTGTACCAATTGTAATTTAGCTTTGGACACTTTATGGCCATTTTCAGCCAAGAAAAGAAGTAATTTCATTGTGTCCGTTTCACATGATTCCTGCGAATCACTGCAGAGCATGATATCATCAACATATTGAATTAATGTGGAACCACGGTCTGGCCAAAACCCTCAAGATTTTGAGCAAGCGCTTGTCCATACACACAAGGAGACTCAGTGTAGCCCTGAGGCATAACAGTCCAAGTCCAACGGCGGTTTTGAAAAGTAAAAGCACGGAAGGAGGATTTTGGGTAGATCACCAGAGGTTCACAATGGGCTATTCTGCCAAAATCGTTTTTATCCTGAGACCATAGGCAGGATGGGATATCTGCGAGCCAAGGCAATGGAGGAAATGTAACTTGTAAGGGAAAAACAGAACATGACGGGGAAGGTGTGCAGAGACTACGATTGACTAAAAAATCAGTTTGGAGAACAACCTTTGTAATTAAATGGTCAGAGGTGTCGAAGACACCAGGGGCAACATATTGCCAATCTGTCCAGTCAAGACAGTGTTGAACCCAAGGTCCAATTTGCACCCACTGGGTGTCATGCGATTTGGCAAGAGAAATATGAGGGACAGAGTCACCCAAATAGTAAATTTGCTGGGAAGGGGTGAGATGGACAGATGTAGCAGCTTTGGTGGAGGACAGGAATAAACAGGGAACAAGTATAATTTGCGGTGTGGGAGCTGAGGAAAGAAAAGATTTCAACCAAGGGGTATCAACTTCAGCAGGGAAGTATTGGGCAGTACAGTGAAGGGTGTCAGGGACCTGGAGATGGGGAAACAAGCAGGAAGGGAATGAACTAAGGGCTTTTAATAAAATGGTGTGTGGGGAAATGGAAAGAGTCCAAGCTGCAAAGGAAGGTGTTGGGTGAGAGGATTGAAAAAGAATCATAGGGGTGGAACAGTTAAAGCCTTTGGGGGTCATAGTAATCGATAGGGAAAGTTTAGTCATGAGGTCACGTCCCAAGAGGTTAACAGGGCAAAGTGAATTAAGGAGGAAACGGTGTAGTATGGATGGACCAGAAGGAGAATTTTGGACAGGGAGTGGGAGTGAAACTTTAAGGCAATGTGGTTGTCCAGAGGCTGTCAGAACAGTAATTGTGTCATCCGAGGCAGGGACCTTAGCCAGAGAAAGAGTAGAGCGCGTGCGCAGTGTCAACTAGAAAAATAGTCTTTTGTCCATTAACATGCAGAGATAAAAGAGGATCATCCTCAGGATCCACAGTCAAGAAGGGAAACATGGAGTGGCTAGAGGTCCCTGAAAATTCCTAGGGCCAGCCTTGGTTTTTGGGGGAAACCGGGTGTAAATTCATCTCCGGGGGTAGTCAAAAGAGGCTTAATCTGACGATTTGGACAGTCTCTTTTATAATGGCCTGGCTGACCACAATTATAGCAATAGTAAGGAGTGGGGAGCTGTTGTTGTTGAGAAGGGTCTTGCAAAGAGGTAAAACCACCTCGACCCGGCGCGTCCTCTTCCTCGAGCCTCCCGGGCACAGCGTGGACCGGTGAAGCCTCCTCGTCCACCAGTGTAGTAATTTAGTTGCGCAGCCACCAACTTAGCTTGGGTCTGTTCTTGCTTGTGCAATGTCTGCCTTTCAGCATGTTCAGCATGTCGCTTAACCTCTTCAAAGGCAGCCGATTCCCAGCCAATGCATGAGATACGGACTTTAGATTGATGTCTGAGCGGAGACCGGAGACAAAGGAGGCACGGCTGCACGTGGTCCTCAGCCCGCTCTATGCCCGAATGGTAGCCATCAAATCTTGAATCTAAGTCCCCATTCCTCCACAGTCTCATCTTTTTCTGTTTTGCAGCAGAAATCAAAGCCCAGTCAGTGCCCTTTTATACTTGTCATCTAAATTCGCTTTCAGTAGACGCCACTGAGTTTGAAAATCTGCATCTCCATTCTGACCATCTCCTCGATGGAAGGTCTCACGCCAAGTCCACGGTTGTCCATTATTATCAGTGCCATGATTAACAGAAGCCCAAGTTGGACCCAATTTACGACGAAGGACCTGTGTCCATTCAGCAGCGTTTGGTTTATACATGCTGTCCAACTGTTCTAATTGTTCAATAAATTTCAGTCCCCCCTCCTTTTAGGGTCAACTAAGGAGCTGACCACCTCTTTTAGCTCACTTAAGTCCCAAATATGGGAAATGGAAATTGTCAAGGGATTCTGGTCACCAGTAGGTTGATTGGGATTATGCCGGGATTAGGGATCTGCATTAATGGGAAAGAAGTAGATGGAGGGAACTCGGGGTCAGGGGCAGTGGGGGAAAGTGGAACAGAGGATTTAAACACATGGGGTCGGTCATCGTGTAAGGGATTGAAAGGTGCCTGTGTCTTAGCCTGTCTTCGGTGGTAACTCCCTTGTGTCCGATAAGGGGCTCGGGTTTTATTTCTAGTGGTTCTCCCTCTACCTCCTCTTCCCCTTCTGAACCTCCTGGAGAATCATAGGGTGGAGGTTCGGGAGCCTGAGTCCCAGAACCATAGAATATAGGGTATAGATGTTTCTTTCTCTGTTTAGAATGGGTGTCAGGTGGTTGGGCTGTTTGTAAAACTAAAAGCAATTCATCTTTTTCTTTTCTGGCCTTAACTTCATTGGCTCTCAGAACCTCATTCTGTCTAGTGATCGCCTCTAAATTTCGATCTTTTATAACCAATTCCCATCTATCAAACATATCCATGCGATACGGACCTCCCTTGCAACAACCAATATTTTCCTTATTTCCTGAATCTCACTCGTATCACGGTGCCTTCTAATGGCCAACGCCCACCGCTCTGTTTATTCCACTTCTTACATGCCTTTTTAAAATCTAAGCCTGTCTTTTTCTCAATTAGTTTCCTAGGTGACCCATTTTTCCGTGACGTCTGTTGATCCTCCGAAAACAGTCCTTCCAGTATAAACTTAGACCCCTTAGACCCATCAGACCCCTGCTTAACTTTTTTACTACTAGCGGAACCCATTTTCTTTTATTGTCCTAGTTTCTTCCCTGAAACTATATCTTTTATTTTCTAGTTTCTTTTCCTGAAACTATATTCAGTGTACACTGTTCTTTTCCTACTCGATTTCCTTTTCTCTTAAATTACCTAACTGTTAACCGTCTTTGTCCGTGACTGACCTTTGACGGGCAATGGGCTCTTTACCTTAGGTGTGCCACGCACCTTTTAACCGTCCCAATGCCTATCCCACTAATATCCCAGTTCGGACTCCTACATCCTTTCCCAACAGTTAATTAAAAAACCTCGAGTAGATAATTAATATCCTGGGCCGCTAGTGTCAGTTTAAAAAACTGTCAGTTACTTATCACTCTTATCATACCCACCACCAAGGAAACCCCGGCGGTACTTACCCTAGTCTAGGCATTTAGTCTGTGCTACGCAGAGTACTCCACTCGAAGTCAGGAGGAGACCGGGGACTTCTCACTCAGAAGCCGTCCTAGGACAGGACAGTCCTAACTTTTATCGGAGCTGTTTACTCTGCTGCCGGTGCACACAGTAGCGGCAGTCTGCTTCAAAGAAGACAGATCCATAAGGCGGTGACCGATCAAGGAGTCAGCCGATCGTCTCCTGCCCAGCGTTGGCAAAAACTGTGGACGATTCTTCTTTTATTCATTATTTCCCGGACAGAGTAGGAGTCTCACACCAGATAAAATTAATCAGTAATATACACTTTATTGCACCTAGACTAGAGAAGCCCTCGTACAGGAAATTCTTTGCTCTTTTATAGCTTACAGAGTTGAGCAAAATGACATTATTATACCAAAAATAGAGGCGGCGGGACATATTTCTTACTGCTGACAAAATAAAAAGAAGAAGTTACCTTATTTGGAGCTTTAAAAACAGGAACTATAATAAAAAACTGGTTAAAGGGCAGATTCTGAGACAAACAGGAACTATAATAACAGACTTGTGCTGGGCAGATTCCTTTGACCTGCTCACCCAGTACACTCTGTACCTCACACAAGGGTATACATAGAAATGTCACATACACATTTTGTAACTGCTAAATGTCACAGGGACAAGCTGTATTTTTCCATTCCACAGTATGTATAATATAATGAAGTTATTTTTAAAAGTAACCCCACACCGCACAAGAGAGACAGATTCCACGTGTGTTTTAGGATTTGCTGCGATCAGTGATTTTTAGTGTTTTGCTTAGCTCATTTCTATCACCTAGGAGCCTTTGGACAAAGGAAAACTCTGTAAATACACTTCTGCATTCAAACGGAGATTTATAAGAATGCACAGAAGGCCATAGTGAGGTGTCCTGGTTTAACTATAGGCAGGGGATGTAAGAAGCCCTTTTTGCATCTCCGAAGTTCATCGACCTAAAATCATGTTTTTTTTAAAATCAGCAGCTTTAGCTCATGCTAGTGACCTCATAAATGGGAGCCAACTGCCCAGCACGCTTGTATAGCTCACAAAATAGCAGAGCTAATTACTCTTTCTTCTTAAACTAATGATCAGATATTCGGGTAATTCTTAATGAAACACTAAAGTGCTAGTGAACAAAAATACATGTTCAGTAGCCACGTAAAACGACCGGTTGCTTTAACATGAAAATAAAGCATCTTTAGAAAATAAAGCATCTTTGTAAAGGTCAGATTTTAAAACATTATAAGAAAAATCCTATTTTCCAAAAGAGTTCTGCCCATTTTTCCAACAGTTTTCCTGATTGATCTTTGGAAGCATCAGTGCCTTTCTGATCACATCCACCCCAAACAAAGCATAGAACTTAATTTCTGTACTCATTTTAAATGATAATAGCCAGTATAAAGTCCCTAAAGGAACTGGAGACATCTGATATCTTCTGTCATATATGTTTTCTTGCCAGCCCAAGTCATTCAGATTCTGCTAACAACACAAATGTACAATTATTTTTTCTCAAATGGCCAGTTCCTTGGCCTGCTAATCATGAAAAAATCTGATTTTATTTTCATGACACTTTATTTGCATATTTTATTATACCTACTTAACTTGTATCAACATTTATCTATCTCTATATTTATTTTTCTGTATCAGAAGGTAGTTTAAGTTAATTTGTTTTGGGTTCAATAGATGTATTTTTCATATTTTCGACTCTTATTTTCTTTTTTTCACATCTTCGAGTCCCCCTTTTGTTACTTCGCGCCCCCTACTGTGGTCCGCCCAGAGTTTGAGAACCACTGTGTAGGGTTTTATTTTGTAAAACACTCTGCGGCATTTCAAGCTAAGTTAGATTCCCTTGTTTATTCAGCCGTCCACCGGTGTTCCATTTTTGTTATAAATTGTATTTAGTCTCTCTTCATTACTAAGCATTTTATATGATGATTAGAAAACAGTTATCTTGTTCAGGCTTTAATTTAAAACAGCATTTTCATCAACAGGTTATAACCACTTTGGTAGTCAGGGGGCTTTATATAATACAAAGTTTTAGAAATTCTGTGAATGCTTGGTAATAGCCTTCCATTTTACATTAGTTATGAGCCCCTGAAAATAAGAACGGTTATAGTAGGTTATAGGAGCCTGTACACTACAGGGCTGATGATTAGGCTTTGGACACGTTAGGCCAATCAGGATGGAAAATGTTTTAGTGAATAGTTACATCATATCTATTATATGCGTCAGCACAAGGATTATAATTTTACTAAAACAGTGAGGGTTATTCTTTCTTTTAGGTAGTCCAGGTGACATAGGACAGCTGTCATTGAAAACTGCTTTTCCCCTCTGTTTGTGAAATAACACCCTTGGTTTTAGTAGCATTCAGGGTCAAGGGATGTAAGTTTGAACTGTGATTCCAAGTGTCTGCAAACTTCTTGAATACGAGTCCAAGGACCAGGGTTTGTGCAGGGATCATAGTCAGGGGCAGAATTAAGCTAGACATTATTATTCCATAATGAAACATTGACTCGCCCCTATCAAAAAGATAAGATAGAAAAAACTCAAATTTACAAATACTAAGTCGCAGAGGAGATTAAAAAACATCTTAAGACCGGATCAACAAGGGATCACCTTGTCTGACCACCGGTCTGATTGGTTAAGGAAACTGTCTAGAGCATTTTGATGGATGTCTCTTATTCGGGTCAGTGAAAGGTACTTTGGCATAAAAAACCTAAGGTCTCGGGGGTATGGTCGCTGTGAATAATGAACACAGTAAAGAGAATACAGAACACACGCCACACTCGTCCTATCTCATTTGAAAGACCCAAGGTGAAATTTTGAACATCATGTCCTATGACCGGTTAACACTGTGGACACAGGCGCTAGATCTCCGTCATATGGACCATTACAGAGTAAAGATTAGAGAATCTTTTGCAGTCTCCATTACAAGATCCATAGCACCCACGGGAAGCTGGACAATTAAGTTCAGACCCGTTTAGTTGGTCAGAATCATGGGGGTTAGCGCCCAGGGCCATATTCTAAAATATCTTAGATTGTATCTATTTAGTTAGCATGTCGGCACTGTTCATTTTCAATATAGGTGGTATATTTCCCTGACCAGGGGTTTCTTGTCAAAAGGTTAAAATAAAACAGAGATTCGAGATACTCTTTGTCAGCCCTTGCATTCTAATTCTTAAAGCTCTATCAAACTATTGTTCATTTCAAAGCAAAATGCCAACAATCATTTTGTTTATAACTAAATTAAAAAACACTTATAAATAGATCCAGGTGCTTGATAATACTTAACCCTAATTGATATCATTAAATGATACTTCTGTGTTTTATTCAGGTTTAATATTTTTAATTTGCCTTTTTAAGTTTTATTTAAAAATGAACTCTTTAAGACACATTCAGACTATTCCGGAGTGTGCATGTCAAAAAAGCTTATTATTTATTTCAAATGTTTTGATACATCACGGCAGTTTTTCAAATTGTAATCACTCCACTTTTTCATGTGGTTATTTATTTATTTATTTTGGCACAAATGTCCTTATCAGTCTAGTTCATATTCTAAACTCCAATATTTAATGTTCTTCCTGAATCAGGAGGAACACAAGCCTGACATTTAGTGCCAGGTAAGATTCTAACAATAACCAGCTCATGTTAATTAGCCTCATACTAGCAGATGTTAAATAATGTTTTCCCCAACTCTTTGCAATCCCGTGGAACTGCCTACATAGATGACAGTTTAGCTGATAATATACCGCAGAACACGTAGGTTCTGTTGTAGTGTGCGGTGAGCTTGGGGTGATCCCTTGTTGATCTGTTCTTAAGATGTTTTTTAATCTCCCCTGCGACTTAGTATTTGTAAATTTTAGTTTTTCCTATCTTATCTTTGTGTTAGGGGCGAGTCAATGTTTCATTTTGTAATAATAATGTCTAGCTTAATTCTGCCCCTGACTATGATCCCTGCACAAACCCTGGTCCTTGGACTCGTATTCAAGAAGTTTAGTTAAACCAGGACACCTCACTATGGCCTTCTGTGCATTCTTATAAATCTCCGTTTGAATGCACAAGTGTATTTACAGAGTTTTCCTTTGTCCAAAGGCTCCTAGGTGATAGAAATGAGCTAAGCAAAACACTAAAAATCACTGATCGCAGCAAATCCTAAAACACACGTGGAATCTGTCTCTCTTGTGCGGTGTGGGGTTACTTTTAAAAATAACTTCATTATATTATACATGCAAAATGAATAACCAAACATGTTATATAGTGTAAGGGACGGCAGGCATGGGCCGGCATCTCGACATGTACAGGGTCTTGTTCATTAGCCTGGGTGCAAGCCCCTATTAAACCCGAGGCCACGGAAGGAATAGAGAGCTTTTACAGGCAGACGTGTTAAAAAGAGACACAAGGCGTTTGTAGCACAAGACTGCTCCATGTCTTTAAAGGTGATAAATCAAAGTTTAGGTTTGTACATGACCTAATCCTAACAAATTCCTGAGACTATCAGCCGGTGAGCTCTCTGAGGGTCACCCAGAGTGGGGTGGGTGCTCGAAACAGGCAGGCTCAGTTGTTTGCAAGCGAACTCGCAGAGTCCTTCCCATGATTGGGGTGCTTGCAGAGCCTGACTTTACTTTCTGTGTGTAGAGAGAGAGCAGGGGCTGCTTGCAGGGGGGTCGGCTAAAAGCTGACTGGGTCTGCCACTTGGTCTTTCTCTCTGGGAAATCAGCTTCATTGCTAAAACTGTTTTTTACTCAGAGTCCGTCACTGGGAAATCTGATTTAGCTGAAGTGTGAAATTGGCCTGTGCTGGAACCATCACCCCCTCCCTGAGCCATGCGGGCCGCTTGCTTCCACAAGATGTTTCCTTAGGGTCAACTGAAGATACCTGTATTTAAAATGTGGGGTGAGTTTGAATAGAAAAAGGGCTTGTTTTAGATTGATTGTTATACAAATTATATTAAGTAATATAATTACAAATTATACAGCCCAGGCTAGATTTTTTAGACGTCTCAAACGTGATTTAAAAGGGAACTACTGCATATTATTTAACTATGTGTGATTTTTAAAGGGCTGAACTAGCAGTTATCTCAAGCTTTACAAGCTAATCTTTAAAAATCCCTTAACTTTAAAAGATCCATCCGTCATGGGCAGAGGTCTGAGCGGTGTTCACACTTTATTTTATTTTATGACACTGTGTATTTGACCTATAACCTTCTCTTGCCTGTCATGGAGCTCTGTCTAATTACCTGAAGTTACAGGAATTGGGAAGTGATGAACTATTTTGGTAAGAATATGTTTTAAGGTCTACATAAGTAAGAGTATAAAGGGGAAAAGTGTCACCCTAGGGCCCTCCTATGACAAAACAAAAATCATAATTGGGCTTTTCTGTTTTTAACTTTTTAATTAAAAATAGTAAATTGATTTCTAATTATCACCTGTGTAAATAGAAATAATTTCAGTTTTTTGAGTAGACAGAAAATATCAAAATTTTGCGTTAGTGTAACAGTAAGTGCTTTTACATCCACATACAAAACTGGGTTAAGGTAGAAAACCTGCTTTCTTATAAATATCCGTTTAAATGCAGAAGTGTATTTAGAGAGGTTTCTTTTGTCTGATTTTAGACAGACCCCGGAAAATAAGCCCTAAGGTTAAGCTCTGTATATATGTGAACATTTTTGATATCAGCCACCAATCAGCCTAGGCTAGAAAAAATCCCTTAACTTTAAAAGATCCATCCACAGAGGGTCTGCGCGGTCTCGAGCCCACTGAAATTATGGGGGTAGGGGAGTTTACTGACAGCTGCTGCCAAGCAGGCGATCTCGCAGGGGCTCACCCAGCAGGAATGGGTGCTCGAAGCACACAACTATGTGAAGGCGTTCACGCTCCACGCTGCAGCAGGGGCTGTCTCAGCCCGTGCCTGCGCTCTGAGAGAGAGAGAGAGACAGAGCACACAGGCCTGCTTACATGGTGGTCTGCTAAAAGCGGGGCTGCTTGATTTCTTTCTGAGAAACCTGCCCCATTGCTAAGAATGTTTTTACTGCAGAGTCTGTCACTGGGAACCTGATTCAATGTTGGTTGAGAAATTTCTGTGAGATGGAAAAGGATGGACCTGTAAGTGATAAAGCAAAGATGAGATAGATATTTTAATTGCGTGTTCATATTAAAATCATAGATAGAACTGAAGAAAATGTTTCGCTTTTTTATACAGCACTTTCAGATGTGCCTGGGAAGTGGTGGGGAGACCGGCCTGACCACGAGGGGGGGGTGGGGGGTTGGAGGCTTTTGTGGTTCCAGAAACAGGGTGCGATCACGCTGACTGACTCAGACCGTGTCTTTGATCTCACAGTTTGTTATCTGTGTGTGAGATGGAAAAAAAAAAGCAGCTTGACTTAGTTTGAAGCAAAGATGAGATGTTTTCATGGCGTGTTCATCTTAAAATCATAGAGAGAACAAAATGCTTCGCTTTTTAGGCTTTCGGCAGGGAAGTGTGGGTGACTGGGCAGTTTGGGGAGGCCGTCCGTCAGGTGCTGCCTCGGGCCCAGGGGCCGAAACAGGCCCCTTTGGCCGGCAGGGTACGGATGGGAACGTCCTCGGATCAGTGCTGGGCCGACTTTGGCCTTGTCTGAGCTGTTCAGGACAGGCCCGGAGCATGTCTGAGCTTGTCGAGGTAAAGGCTGTAACACGCCCGGGCCTGTCTTTCGGGAGATGGGGGGCGGTGGTGAGTTCAAACAGTGGTCAGACATCCATCAAACGGACCGTTGACAGTTTATTTCACATGGCAGGTGCGGGGTGGGTTCAACCAGCGGTCAGGCATCCATCAAATGGACCCTTGACAGTTTATTGAACCAATCGGGGCCAGGGGCGGGTTCAAGGAGGAGTCTGGGCGGGGATGGGGGGCCCTGGACCAATCCGACGCTGGGGGTGGTGCCAAAGGGGAGGGGCTATGTCATGTGGAGGGTCGTGGGAATTCCGACGTGACGTCATCAGGAGGTGACGGGGTTTTACTTCCGGTCTTGTGTCATCGGGGCGGGGCTTACAAGTCATTAATCATTTTGATTGACAGCTCTAATTGCGATTTTGACACTTGACGCCCGCCTATAACGACTGCGGGTATCTGTAAAGATAAGCTACAGCTTCTTTTGACATGCAGCATGACACAAAGTGAAATGATCTTTAAGTCAATTTACAAGCACTAGTGTCAGCTGATGCATGTATAACAAAAAAAAGGAAATCTGTGAACAAAAATTTGGAATGCCATGAAAGACCACATTGCTAAGGAAATGCATCCCATTTATATGGTGAAAAAAGAGAAATTTAAAAACTTGCTCAAATCGCCTTATACTCCAGATATATAATGCCATTTACTTCACCAAAGCAATGCTCCCACAAAAAGTCTAAAGTATGCAGGCAAAAATACCACCCAGATATTAAATAAACTGAGTATTTTGCAAGCAGAACGAATCTGTGGTCTGTCCACACATCTGAACCATATTGTACCGACCTCAACAAACAGGTTTGAAAAGGAACATACAGCAAGACAAAGAAGTGATTGAAGAACAGTTTACTCATAACAGTCGGAAGAATACACTAATGTAAAACAAAAACAAAGGAAATTGAATTAGAATTATGTACAGTTATCTATAAATCTCTTATTGTTATTGCCCTGAGAGATGCTGTAAAAGAAAACTCCGGTTCTCTACACAGAATCCTCTCTGCCCTTGTACTTGAAACTCATCTTTATATCTCACACTTTTCCATCATCCCCAGACTGTCCAGAAATCTATGCCTCCATTTTCAGCTTCTCTGTTCAGTACCACCCCTTTTCTTCATTTTGGCGTCAATCATATCCCTGACGTTAGTCCACCACCCTTCTCTCTGAGCCTCCCCTCTAGACTCAACTGTCCCTCAGCCTCCAGGCTTCGCCCTGGCCAGCATGCTACACTTCTCCCTCCTCAGAAATCCCTCGATCTCGAGACAATTTTGAAATCCTGGTAGCCTGATCGTCCATCTTAGATGTCTTGCGTTGGAGTTGGGACCTTGTTATTTATTGTCCAGCTGAGTAAGGTCTCCAGGTGATGTATTCCTCTTTCAGGCTAATTCCAATGAGTCCACTGTATTCTTGAGCTTCTCTCCCTTCCCTCTCCCTAGTTGGACTTGATGCAGAAACATTTGTCGTTGGGGAAACCGCACCCTGTACACCACTTTCCCCCACATGTTCCAGGACTTGACACAGTTCAACCCAGACACTGTCAAGTTTTGGGGATCAACCCTTCTTGCATTGTGGATTAAACACCTACATTGAGTCACCTGGGCTAAAGGGTGAACCTTGGGTCTGCAAATCATAGTACTGTGTTTTGGGCGAGACCGGCTTTGTGCAGATGTTGACAGGCAGACTCACGTATCACATTCAAGCAGTCCTGCAGTCGACAAGCATATTCGGGGCCAGATGGGGTCTCACAGGGTTCCAGCACAGCTGCATACATCAGTGAAGCAGGTGTCTGCAGTTCATGTCCCAACATCAGGAGGACAGGTGTACATCAACACATTTTTTGAACTGCTGTTCATATGCAAAAAGGATCAGTGGCAGCTGCTGGTTCCAGTTGCACTGGTGATGGCTTTTAGCAAAGGCTGTCTCAGCAGTGAGTGTCCAAATAAACCATCCGCTAGCCCATAATCCAAGGGATGCAGAGGTGTAGTGTGGGTCTTCTGAATCTGTAAGCATTCACAAACCCGCTGAAACACCCTGCTCTCGAAATTTTGTCCCTGAGTGGGGTGGTGGTCATTCAGCATGCCAAAGCAACTGAAAATTACCCCAATTAAAGCATCTGCAACTATCTCACCTTCCTTATCAGGGAGGGGGTATACTTCAAGCCACTTTGTAAAGTAGTCTGCCACAACCAGAATTAACTTGTTGCCCTGTTGGGACAAGAGAAGGGAACCCACAGCATCAATGTACTGTTGCAACGGGGCAGTAGATTGTACAGCAGGCCTTTTCTTGGCAGCAAGTGTTGCACCTGTGGCAGTGGTCCTCCATGTCACGTCGGACCTCTCCCAGTAGAAATTCTGTTACAGGTGCTTCGGTGTCTTGGTCACTTCAAAAAGACCCGACCCGGCAACCCCATTCACAGCCTCCAGCACCTCTGTTTGAATTTCTTTGGGAACAATTACCTGCCAAATTTCAAGAACCCATTTTGCAACCTCCTCCCAGGATGGTCTGCATCTTGCTTCTACTGGGATCCTGTCCCTACCAAAACTGCTATTCAGTCTGATCATCATTCAGAGAGAAAAAGTTTTTGCTTCTCATTACTTTCTAACTCTCCTGTTTCTTGCAAGGCGCAATGATTATATACAGACTGGAGGCATGGATGCCGAGAGAGGGCATTGGAATTTTGACGAGGAGTCCCCAGTGGTGCTAAATAGTAAAAGTGAAGTTTTGCAGCCATTCCAACCACCGACCCAGTTATCCTTCTGGTTCTTTGAAGGATAATAACCAATGAAAGACGGTGTGATCACACCACAGGATAAACATGGCCCCACTTAAATAATGCCGAAAGAGGCGGATGGCCTCTATCACTGCCAGCAATTCTTTCTGGATGACACAGTAATTCTATACTGAGAGACTTACTAAAACAAGCGACCACGCGTTCACCCTCCTGGCCTAGTAGACCTCCTAACCCCACATTACTGGCATCAGTGTCCAAATTAAATTCCCACAATGGATCTGGCATGACCAGTACAGGGACATTACAAAGCACAACCTTTAGTAATTCAAAAGCCTACTGCTCTTTTTCCCACACCATAAGGCAAATTGTTTTAAACTGGGGGGAAAATCGTATATAATATGAGCCCATAAATACGTTAACCTGCCTCACATTTATGGGAGACGGCCAGTCTCAAATGGCTTGAATGTTAGATGCTTCCATGGCTACACCCTGGCCACTCACAAGATGCCCCAGGTAAGTAACTTCCCCTTATAACAGGGAACACTAGTCTGGATGTAATTTTAGTCCATCTGTGCATAGTTGTTCCAAATCAGCCCTGAGTGCTTTCAATGCTACCTCAAGGGAAGATCTGTGAGTGAATATATCGTCCTAACAGACAAGACACTGGGTAAGGTGTAGTCCAGTCAGGGTCTGGGTCATTATTCTTTTGAATGTGGCCAGGGTGTTACACAAGCACTACAAGGATCGGGAATGGTATGGGCAGAAAAATGTAGCGGGGTACAGCTCAAACCAGGAGCTGTTTAGAGTGACACAGAACAAAGTACATCACCCATAATAGCTTTTTAATGATGCACAAACACAGAAGGATCCAGATATTTCCATTATCACTGCAGAAAAATTGACTGCTGCTCTGTGCCAGGAGCCATGATGTTGCAGTGATCACAAAAATGTAACTGGCCTGTGATTATTCTGCTGAGAAGCACAATCTGACTGTATAATTTGCTATTATTCTATGTTTTGTAGGAAATGTTATATTGTAAAAGAATAAACAGAACAAAGAAAGGTAACCACCACATATATTTACAGATGTGATCTCAAAACAGAACTGAATTGCATGAGAAAATCACTGGTGGAAGTGGGATGTTGATAACTAGAAGAGGAGCGGAAAAGGAAGTTAGGTAGGCTAACTTCTAAGGACCGGAACTGGTTTTATGATGAGGTTTCATCGGTTGTTGTGCAGGGAGAGAGGAGAAAGAGTTAGAGGGCATCACCAACCCCTGGTCTGACAGGAACATACCAGTATTTGAGCCTGTAGACTGTCTACCAAGCACATGTGTGTGACAAAATATATGTAAAATTTATGTATTATATGGACTATATTGCCAAAAGTATTGGTATGCCTGCCTTTACACGTGCACGAACTTTAATGACATTGCATTCGTAATACATAGGATTTAATAAGGTGTTGGCCCACCATTTGCAGCTATAACAGCTTCAGCTATTCTGTGAAGGCTTTCCACAAGGTTTAGGAGGGTGTTTATGGGAATTTTTGACCATTCTTCCAGGAGAGCATTTGTGAGGTCAGGCACTGATGTTGAACGAGAAGGCCTGGCTCGCAGTCTCCACTCTAATTCATCCCAAAGGTGTTTTATCAGGTTGAGATCGGGGCTCTGTGCAGGCCAGTCAAGTTCCTCCACACCAGGCTCGCTCATCTATTTCTTTATAGACCTTGCCTTGTGTACTGATGTGCAGTCATGTTGCCATCCCCAAACTGTTCCCACAAAATTGGGAGTGTGAAATTGTCCAAAATGGCTTTGTATGCTAAATCATTAAGAGTTCCTTTAACTTTAACTAAGGGGTCAAACCCACATCATAATCCCCCCTACACCAAACTTTACACTTGGCACAATCGAGTCAGGCAAGTACTAGTTTCATGACAATTGAGAAGTGTGATTCATCACTCCAAAGGACACCTTTCCACTGCTCTAGAGTCCGGTGGTGGTGTGCTTTACACCACTGTATCTGAATCTTTGCATTGCACTTGGTGATGTAAGACTTGGATGCAGCTGCTCGGCCATGGAAACGCATTTCATGAAGCTCTCCATGCACTGTACTTGAGCTTTTGGAGGACTGTAGCTATTAACTCTGCAGAAAGTTGGCGACTTCTGCACATTGTGCACCTCAGCATGTGCTGTCCCCACTCTGATTTTATGGCCTACCACTTTGTTGCTGAGTTGCTGTTATTCCCAATTGCTTCCACTTTGTTTTAATACCACTAACAGCTGACCGTGGAATATTTAGTAGCGAGGAAATTTCACAAATAGACTTATTGCACAGGTGGCATCCTATCATGGTATCACGTTTGAATTCACTGAGCTCCTGAGAGCGACCCATTCTTTCACAATTGTTTGTAGAAACAGTCTGCATGCTCAGGAGCTTGATTTTATACACCTTTGGCTATGGAAGTGATTGATTTGGAAGGGTGTCCAAATACATTTGGCAATACAGAGTATATATATAGGGGTAGGCAAAAGTAGGTTTACAGCTGTTCATATGGAAAAAGACATGTAGTTTATGATTATTACAATAGATGTATTAACTCAAAAGAATGTCACAATAGCACAGTGCAAATAGGTGCTGGCCTTACGTACTCACAACTGTAAACTCACTTTTTATATATGCCTTGTGATGTGATGTGTGTGTCAGAAACTTGCACAGGTGGAGGCAAGTCCAGGTTTCAGAAAAAAACAGCTTTATTGTTGTCAAACCATTTATCCAAACAGGAGAGTTGTCAGTCAAACATGCAGCATGCAAGCAGGGAAGATGACGTTGTCCTGCATCTGCCACATTCTCAGATCAAAATAACAGATAGCCTTCCTGCACAAGCAAGAAGACAGAGAGTGAGTGCAAAGCCAGGTCAGCTGCTGGTTTTAAATGTTAACCCAATTAACCAACAGGCAACAGATGTGTTGCGCAGGAAGCATGCGAAATTGCAGTTGCACCAGCAGCGGACAAGCAGTCCCTGTCTGCATTAACTGAGTGCTGGCGCACAGGGCATTTAGGGGTTGTGACAGATAGGCGCTGTCGTCCCCTTGAACCCTCGGACCAGACGCCAGACACCAGATAAAAGTCCAATTATTAAATTTATTACAATAATAATGTGCACAAAGCACCCTCCACTAAACAATACTCATAAACAATACAATACACAGTACTACAAATCCTCCACTCCCAGATGCATTGTTCCCTTCCTCCCAACTCAGCTCTCCCATCTGGGATCTCCCACAGTTCTTTATAGTCTTTGACATGGAAGTGTTTCTCTCTCTCTCTCCATGTGACTGGCAACACTTCCGGGTCAGATAAACTCCTTTTCTTCAACCCGGAAGTATGTCATTTCTTTTGTCCACGTGACTGGGACATACTTCCAGGCTGTAGGGAAAATAGTCCTTGATCCTCCCTGAAGCGTCCTCTAGCGGCCCCCATGGTATCCAGCAGGGCTGTGAATAAGCACTCTATTGTCCATGATTCCCTGCTGGCATTCGGGGCACCTCCATGCTGCAGGGAGGGCTCCATCTGGTGGCCTGGGAGTATTGGGTACATGGGTAGAGGGTATATACATATAATGAGACAGGTCACTAAAGACCTGAGGTATATAATAGTGCTTCCTGAAACATCCATGTAAAGCAGGGTTAAGAAAGCTCCACAAAGCTCAGAAATTGGTCTTACCAGCAGATATGCAACTTAGAAAGAGCTGCAAAACTGTCTACAGATGGCTGATGTAGACAGTGAGTGTGACACTCTGCAGTGGTGGAAAACCAATAAAACCAATTTATCTTGAGGAATATATAAGTACTTCTTACAAGAAATACTTATACAGGTAAAATTCTGTTACAACGAATATCTTTACAACAAAATTTTCATTAGAACAAAGTATTTTTATGGTCCCGACAGTTTCCCCATATGAGACAAGTCTGTAGAAATCTCGTTACTATGAAGTACTGTATATTCAGCAGATACTTTCATTACAACGAAGTGATCTTGAAATGCTTGAATGAATCATCCACTGAGCAGTTACTTCTGTGGTTGCAGCTCAGTTGTGCATAACGATCCCCAAACGGAAACATTGTAAAAATGTTTTTCTTTCTTCGGACTTTCCTTGTACTGTTTTTTTGCTGTTTTTGTATTTAGTGGTTATCAGTGATACCTTTTGCTTATTGCTCATCAACATTTGAAAAACATCCATTGGAATTTAACTCATTGTCACCCTCCTATAGAAACAGCAGACACGAAAAAACAATAACAGTTCGTATTAGAAAAAAAACTTTTACATTTTTGCAGCTCTCGATTGTGGCAAAAAGAAAAAAGACGTTGCCAGTAAATTTGGAATTTGACACTGTCAACTTTCTTGAAAGACATAGCAAAGAAAGAAGAAAAATGTATGCAAACTGCTGCATTTGAAGATGCCGAAAAAGCAGTTTTTATGTGGTTCAGTGATGCTCGTTCAAGAAACATTCCTATTAATGCGTCAGTCATTCAAGAAAATGTGAGTTTTCTAAACTCTCTTGGGACCGCCCCCAACTGGACAACAGGCTGAAGAGCATCCCAAAGTGCAATCACCGCGTTTGTGGAAGACTGTTTATCTGTTTCCGGGGCAACAGCAGGCTCACAGCTCTTCACTGAAGCAAACAGAAAAGATCTCAATGGGTGATGCAGGGAACATTGTAAATGCAAGGAATGGTATTACTTGGTCACTAACCTGGCCACGACCTTGACTGACTGATGTGTTTGTTTATAGGAGAGTGGCGGATCCCGTTAGAATAAATAACTGTTGTGTTAATGTTTCAGGCTGAATAAAGCTGGTTTTGCTAAAGTACTGAGACTCGGCCTTGTGTTTTGGGATGTAAGACAGGGACTTATAGTGCGACCACAATCTTTTAGGATTCGCTTCTGTGTCGCTTCACTGCAGCGCTGTGAGCCTGCTGTTGCCCTACCCCGGCGACGGACAATCTTCCACAGATGTGGCAATCATGCTTCAGCATAAACATTCCCGTTGGGTGTCGGGAATCCCAAAAGAGTTCAGAAGCCTCACAATATGAAGAAGAAGAAAAGGATGATTCAGCTTCTGATTGATAACTGTGCTCTTCACAACATGCTTCTACATTTAGATAATGTTCGCATTGAGTTCCTCCCACCCAATTGCTAATGGGTGGCTAATTTTGTACATTTGACATATTATAAGTAGTGTCAAATAAAACTTAATTATAATGTCACTCAGTAAATGCTTTTGTTACAATGTCTGCAAATATTAAGATTGTTTCAAAAGAATAGCTTATTATACTTAAAGTAAATAAAAGCAAGTTCTCTTTCTGGAAATAGTTTTTTCTTGCCTGGTTAAATTTTGAAATACTATGTAAATTTTTAAATAAACCTTTTTGACATAGTGTAGCAGTGCTTTGGAGGCACAGTATTATTACCTTCATTACCTTTATTAACATATAATTAAATATTGATAAATATTGTAATACTATGATATATTTGGTAAATAGCGTAGTGTTTAATTTTGTCAGTATCGCCCAGCACTACCAAAGAGATTATTTTAGAATTTTAGTAATAAAGGAATAGTCAAGGATGAGGTGAAGTGTTTCAAGAATAGCAAAGGGGAATTAAAAAACACAGTGAAAAAGCAGGTGCTCTAAATTCACATTTTTCTGAGGTCTTCACATGTGAGGAAGTAGATAACTTCCCAGCAGTAAAATGGGTAACACTTTATATTAAGTGTCCATAATTACACGGTAACCACTATGTAATTACCTGTATAAGTACAGTGTAACTACGAGTTATTACTCCGTACTTACTGTGTAACACAAAGTAAGGTTATAGTTAATTACTCAGTTGTCATTGTTATTCCACAGTTTATATAACAATGACTATTTTGCAAAGCCATTTTCACCATTTAGAAAAGATCTTGAAATATCATTAAAAACCTATGCAGTTATCACTGCAATTCTCCATTACAATTGCCCAGACCATGGAACATCTGTTACACAGTTGTAGTTACATACCTTGATGTTTTTATTACATTCTGAAAGTACAGATACAATGTAACTATGTAAGTACATTTGTTTTTGGATCAGTGATAAATTGTTACATTGTAATTATATAAACTGTGGAATAACAATGACAACTGAGTAATTAACTATAACATTACTTTGTATTACACAGAAAGTACGGAGTAATAACTCGTAGTTACACTATACTTATACAGGTGATTACATAATAGTTACAGTGTAATTATGGATACTTAATGTAAAGTGTTACCGTAAAATGACTACTAAGGAGGTACCGAGTGATTTGGAAAAATCAAACAAATCACAAGGTCCAAATAATATTTTCCTCTATTTACCTTAGAAATATTGTTTATTTATTTATTTGTTTATTTTTTTGACTAAAATATGGATGGAATCTCTTTGGGTCATCTTTCACTTTATCTGCTATGTTAATCTCTAACTGCCTTTTAGCTTCCCTAATATCCTTCTTAATTGTTAACTCTTTAAATTTGGATCACAGAACTGACAGACTACCCTTACGTAGAGGTGCATCTCAATAAATTAGAATATCGTCAAAAAGTTGATTTATTTTAGTAATTCAAGTATATAGATTCATTACACACAGAGTGATATATTCCAAGTGTATGTGTCTTTTTATTTTACAGATTATGGCTTATAACTAATCTTCTTCTTCTTTTGGCTGCTTCTGCTAGGGGTCACCACAGCGGATCATCTTCTTCCATATTTTTCTGTCCTCTGCTTCTTGTTCTGTTACACCCATCACCTTCATGTCCTCTCTCACCATATCCATAAACCTTCTCTTAGGCCTTCCTCTTTTTCTCTTGCCTGGTAGCACTATCCTTAGCATCCTTCTCCCAATATACTCAGCATCTCTCCTCTGCACACGTCCAAACCAACGCAATCTCGCCATTCTGACTTTGTCTCACAACCGTCCAGCTTGAGCTGACCCTCTAATGTACTCATTTCTAATCCTATCCATCCTTGTCACATCCAATGCAAATCTTAGCATCTTGGATGGATAACTAATGAAAACCCAAAATTCAGTATCTCAAAAAATTTAGAATATTGTGAAAATGTTCAATATTGTAGACTCATAGTGTCACACTTCACTCAGCTAATTAACCTGCAAAGGTGTCCTGAGCTTTTAAATGGTCTCTCAGTCTGGTTCAGTAGGCCACACAATCATGGGGAAGACTGCTGACTTGACAGTTTTCCAGAAGACAGTCATTGACACCTCCACAAGGAAGGTAATCACAAAAGGTCATTGCTAAAGAAGCTGGCTGTTCACAGAGTGCTGTATCCAAGTGTATTAATGGAAAGTTGAGTGAAAGGAAAATTGTGGCAGAAGAAGGCACACAATCCACTTCACAAGGCGTGGACTGCAGCTGGAGTCAGTGCATCAAGAGCCACCACACACAGATGTATCTGGGACATGGGCTCCAACTGTCGCATTCCTTGTGTCAAGCCACTGCTGAACCAGAGACTACATCAGAAGCATCTTACCTGGGCTAAGGAGAAAATTGAATGGACGGTTGCTCAGTAGTTCAAAGGCCTTTTTTCAGATGAAAGTAAATTTTGCATTTCATTTGGAAATCAAGGTCACGGAGACTGGAGGAAGAGTGGAGAGACACAGAATCCAAGTTGCTTGAGGTCCACTGTGAAATTTCTTTCTATAGTCAGTGATGATTTGGGGAGCCATGTCGTCCGCTGGTGTTGGTCCACTATATTTTATCAAGTCCAAAGTCAGCACAGCCATCTACCAGGATATTTTAGAGAACTTCATACTTCCCTCTGCAGACAAGCTTTACAGAGATACTGATTTCATTTTCCAGCCTGACTTGGCACCTGCACACACTGCCAGAAGTACCAATACCTGATTTAATAACCATGGTATCACTGTGCTTGATTGGCCAGCAAACTTGCCTGACTTAAACCCATAGAGAAACTATAGGGTATTGTCAAGAAGAAGATGAGAGACACCAGACCCAACAATGCAGAGAAGCTGAAGGCTGCTATCAAAGCATCCTGGGCTTCCATAACACCTCAGCAGTACCACAGGCTGATCGTCTCCATGCCATGTAGCAGTGATGCAGTAATTTATGCAAAAGGAACCCTGACCAAGTATTAAGTTTATACAAGGACATATTATTCAGTAGGCCAACATTTCTGTATTAAAAATCTTTTTTTGATTGGTCTTATGTAATATTCTAATTTTCTGAGATACTGAATTTTGAGTTTTCATTACCTGTAGGCTATAAAAACAAGATGAAAAGAAATAAATGCTTGAAATATATCACTCTGTGTGTAATGAATTCATACAATTTGAGTTTCACTTTTTGAATTAAACATAGACAATGACAACTGGATTCACTCCTGCTCTGGCCAAGAGCGTATCAAACTTTCGAGAGAGGTCTCCAACTTGTGCACCTAGGAACAAACGTGGACTTCAATCCCCCTAATGACTGAGTCCCCAGCTTTCACTACTACTCTCTTTCTGGGAATTGGTTTTGAGGTGGCCCACTGGGGCTCCTTGTAACTGCCTACCACCTCAGATTCTTCAGAGACACTGTCCAGCTCCGCACGGTCCTAAAAATAGTTTGACACTTCCAATTCTGGAGTTCAGGCACCATTTACCTTGCACCTTGTGACCATGACCCACCCATCTCTACCTGTCTGGTCTGGAAACTCCTCCCGCAATACCTTACAGGTACACACTAACTTTCTAAAGGACACCTGGGCCAGGACTACCAATTCTCTATTACAGATGCAGGCAAGCCAACTCCTCCTTCTGTTCAGCCATCATGAGCTCAAGGTGCTGGATTAGTTAGCATCTCCTACAAATGCAGCACTCATAGAAGACTGGCTCCTCCAAACCATCCTCTAAAAAGTGAACCATCTAGCTTATTTCTTACTTAAAATCTCTCCACTTGTATCCATTTGTATTCCTTCAAATTAATTAACTTTTACAGTATTACCCTCTTAACTGCTCATTTTCCTAACTGCTAAGAACTGTTCAATCTAGAAAAACTCACTTTTTGAATATCTGTTGCTAATGAATTTATTTCTATCTTATCTGCTTCTACAGTTGCTTGTGCCTAATTGGTGCATAGTCACCTGCCCAAGTACCACTGAGACCTTCTCTTTACTGCTTCATAACGAGCAGCTTCCTTGTTTCCCACTAAGGAATCCCACTGCCACTGTTGGTCCAACAACCTTTGGATCTAAAGATTCCTAATGCATAATTTGTTTCAAGCACAAAATCTTGATGTCCTCCTTGATGGATTTCAGGGGGAGTCTCAGTTTGCAGTTGTTCTCATACAAAGCAATGCAGCTGATGGTCCTCTGTAAAACCAGCCATCTGTTTTGGAAATAACTGACTATCCTCTCTAGTTCAGCAACAGTAGAAACTGAAAACTCTGGGGTTCTCTGTGATGACAGAAATTGTGCTGTCTTCCACAGAGAAACATAACTTCTCCAGGATTCTCTCCTTCTTCAGTACTACAGATCATGATTTTGCTGTCTGAAAGGAAAGACTTGCCATTCTTGTAAGTCTGTAGATTTTACCAGTATGTTCATTGCCAGGGTGAAAAGAATGACTGAGATTGTGCAGTCTGTAATGGTGCCAGTCTCCAACCTGCACTGATCTGATATTTTTGGGCCCTGATGAGACTCTCTGGCAGTACTCATTGTAGTAATCCATTAAGAGGCATCTGATGTTTTGAAGAATATTATTCATCTTCAGAGCATCTTCAGCAACCTTGTGGGGGATTGATCCATAGGCATTAGCCAAGTTCAACTACAGAACCACAAAGTCACCCTTGTTTTCTTTTGCCTCTCTCAGGAGCTTTGTGCTAACTTAAGTGTGCTCCATGGAGCCTGGTATAATTGGTACGCCACCCTAAACAGAAGTGTCAATGTAATTGTTTCTCACAAGGATCTCTGTTGGGTGCTTTGCCACCACACTGATGAAGACATTCCCATCAACACTCAACTGGCTGATAATCTTGAAGCTCTCTTCTTTTGGAATCAACAATTCATTTGCACACTTTCATTGCTTGGGCACTTTTTCTTTATTGTAGACAACCTAGAGAAGCATCATTTAAATGGTATAGGTGGTGTCACTTGGACCAGGAGCTGCACTCTGGCTTTTTTGACTCTTTGCTGAATTTCTTTGTAAAGTAATTCTGTTGATTCTGTGAGGACAATAATGGCATCACAGTCTCCTAGTTTAACTTCTCTGTCCTGTCACTTAAAGTACTTTGAAAATGATGGCCCATCTGCTTATTTGTACAAAGCAGCTTTCAGGTTCTATTGTGACCCAGTAGCTATTTTGTGAACTAAATGATTTGCAACTATTTGTCCTATGTAATTCTATTCAGAGAAGAGGCAAAGCTCAACAGCTGATTTACCAGATAATTATTCTTTATAGTACCACGTCTCAATATGCAGACAAAAAAATAAATAAAATGTCAAAAACCTGTATGCAACAAATCTGATAAACACACCAGAGCAACATGCTGAATTTTGGAGCGTTAATTTAGAAACCCATGCTTTTTGAATAGCAGTTACATATGTGTTTTTTTTTTTTTGAGGATGTACTATTATTTAGATAAAATTACTGTGCCCTAGTCAATTATTATCATACCATCAAATAGTTCGCTATTGGTGACGGCGGGGTGTTCAAATTATTTCATTCCCACAATTCCTTTCTTTAACCGAAAGCATTTGCCATGTTCATCTGTCACCGACAATGAGCTGAGCAGCCTATTTCTCCTTGGAGCACGGCGTGTGATGTCAGAGTGGCTAAATGTGTGTGCGAGCTCACTGCAAAAAGACAATTATCTGCGTCTCTAGTCGCATAAAGAACAGAACTGAGTGAAAACGAACGATATAGGAGAAGCAACACATTAATCTTCCGACGGATGAGGACTCAGCAGAATAATGAGGGGAGGGGACCCCACACAGCCTGCAGCTGTAACAGTAGCGGCAGCTCTGCGCTCTCTCCTGGATCTGATTCGGACAGTAGTGGTGGATTGGGTGTCTTCGGAGGTGTCAGAGTGGTTCTTTCTAGGTATTGGAGCCTTGAGAGTCTGCATTCTGCTTCTGGTAAGAGTTACGCCCCTTTTGGTTGGTAGTTAGTCTACAGTGCGGTAACCTATACCTTTGTAGAAGGATTGCTTTATGGGAGTGGCAAGGTTATACACAGTGCTAAAATAAGAAAGAAAGGTGGAAATTGCTTTACGTAGTTACACCGCAGTGATCACATTGAATCGATATACATTGTTTTAATGGTTTAATTTATATTTTTTGTTGCATTTTTCTGCCATTTTCTTTGAACTTATTCTCTCCCTCAGGTGTGGAGTACAGGTGTTTCAGAGCGGTTAGTGACTTAATGACAAAACTGACGCTTTTAGCAGTTTTGACTACGGATTACTGTGGGGATCCTTCGGTCAAAAAAAAAAACCCAAAAAAACGAAAACCTGGAGCACATTCTTCCTTTTCCTAATCCGTAACAAAAATATGAGGCGAAAATGTAATTTGAGAAAGTAATTATACCTTTTTAGTTTAGTACGAATGCTGAAACATTCAAATCAATATTTATCAGTAAACTTTCTGCTCTTTACAAAATAAGACTATCTGAAGTCTATTCACACCCAGGAGATATATAAGCATTACGTGAAATTGCTACCAGATGTTTTATCCAGAACAATGGGAATTTTTTTCTCTCTCCAGGATTTAAGACATAATTATGCATAACGTATATTTTTGAATTTTGTGATTTGTTTCTGCATTAGCCGTTTTTATCATGTGACAGACAGTGTGTTGCTGAAAAAATAGATTGAACTGAGTTTAAAAGCTTAATCTCCCTGTCTATCATTTTAATTTATGCTCCTATCTAGCACAAAATGACAGTATCTGTTTTAAACGACTGCCTATTTATTGACCTTTGAATGAAAATGCACAGTTCTAACTAAATGCCAAAAGTGCTAGTGGAGTGGAATTATGGATGGGGTTTCCAGTTGCTACAGAGCAAGCTAAGGAATTGACATCCCCACACCCACCCACCTTACTAATAACGAATAAACTTGAATTTTATGCAAGAAACCTGTTAGCATATCTACACATTTTCTTAGCTGTTGCACATTCTTCCATCTATGAGCACAGTATTGTAATGATCAGGCTGGAGATAGAGAAGGTCATGAACTGTACAAAATATTTCACTCCCCTAAATTAAAATTATCAAGCAACTAATTTTATCACTCTTTTTAACTAAACATATTGTTTTATCATTTTGTTCTATTAAAAAAAAACAATTTTCCCGACTTGTGTTATGGTCATTTTTATCTGCACTACTTAAAACTAGAATCCCTGAAGCCTACGAAAAACCTCGTAATCCAGGGCCACCTTAAATTCCTTTGCACCTCTCCATCAGCGTCTTTTGTTTTGTAAATATGTCCATCAGCACAAGGAGCAAGCAGCCTGCGATCTCATTACCCCACTGACACACCTTTAGTCATACATGGGAGAAAGACTTTCCAAGACTAAGGTCATAAAGCTTATGAAGCCGTTTCTGGACAAAGGCAGAAACGTGACAACAGTTTCGTAAAGTGCGACAGGAGCTTCCATCTACAGATGAAGTCACTTCAGTATGCGAGCATAGCAATGGTACTGAGAATACAGACATATTTCTTCTTTTTGGGCAAAATGCTCGCATGTTGTTGAAGGACATGCATGTGGTAGATTTACTGGAAGGATGCTGCCCAACCTCTTGCTGCATCCAAATGGTGCCATCTTTCACCTTTACACCTGGTGCAGCTGTGTTATTCTTATGTGTAAGTGAACATTTCTTGCGGAGAGGGCTTCTGTTCTCTTTTTCCGATGCAGAACCCTCATCCTCATTTCAGTTCACCTATGTTATAGCACATCTTTATTTGAAAACTAACAATGTCAGATTGGGGGTGTGTGTGAATGTGACTGAGAGAATAAAAGTGAATAATAAAACAAAATGCCAACTTTTACAAGTACCATAAATTTACACTGGCTGTTAAAGACTCAAATAAATGAAATATAGGTTTTTATTATATAATAGTAATAATAATAGCCACTCACTACTTAAAAACAGTTAATGTGGGAAAGACCCAGGATCGAACCCACAACATTTTGAAGTGGAGGCAGCAGTTGTTAACTCTGCACCAAGCAAGCTGATGTATATATATGTGCGTTTGTGTGTGTGTATCCCAAATTCTTTTACTTTGGTTAAGTTCTAAAAAAAAGAGCACTTGCTTTGTTATATCTGTGCCTTTTGTGAAAGTGTTTATTTGATATTTGAACTTCAGTCTTCACACATTATACACTTCACATCAACAGTTTGACAATTATTAGTAGAACATGAAGAAAAAATCTGTTTTAGGTATGTGTTCAACATTTCTTGCCTCACATTTCCTGTCATCCATCAATTACACAGATTGTTGTAGACACGGAACACACATAAAATGTATGTGTTCCAAATAACAATATATAATTTCATCCATCCATCCATTATCCAACTCACTATATCCTAACCACAGGGTCACGGAGGTCTGCTGGAGCCAATCCCAGCCAACACAGGGCACAAGGGAGAAAACAAACCCCAGGCAGGGCACCAGCCCACCGCAGAGCACACACACACACCAAGCACACACTAGGGACAATTTAGGATCGCCAATTCACCTAACCTGCCTGTCTTTGGGCGGAAACCGGAGCACCCAGAGGAAACCCATGCAGACACGGGGAAAACATGCAAACTCTACGCAGGGAGGAGTCTCCACGATGCGAACCCGGGTCTCCTAACTGCGAGACAGCAGCATTACCCACTGCGCCACCGTGCCACCCTAATATATAATCTATACTAATAAAAGGCAAAGCCCTCACTGACTGACTGACTGACTCATTGACTCACTCAAACCAGGAAGAGTTCCAAAAAGCGCTAAAGAAAAAGTTCCAAAAAGCGCTAAAGAAAACATGCATTATACAATTGAGAAGGCAGCGAAACAATAATAAGCGAGCGAATGACATATACAACCATATTCATGAGTGCTGCTACTTCGGAAAGAAAGCAAGGTGTAAACCTAAAGTTTAAATTAAGTTCATAGACAGGCTGCTGCTGGCGTTTGTCATGCCCACGGGTAATGCAGGATACAAGTTTGATGAAAGGACGCAGGATATAAACGAGAGTTTTGATCACTTTGTAACTAAGTTAAAATTGCACGTGAAGGGCTGTGCTTATGCAAATTCCGAGAGACTGTGTTTGTGGGGGATTGACAGTTAAGGTGGGTGGGGGATTCACGTCATCATCTCCTCTCCCATTCACCTCATTTTGCTCTGAGCTGAGCGCCGCAGCTAACGCACACAGTGTTACGGAAGTGACTTTGTGACGCTGCCACCAAATACTCACAGAAAAATCCACAAGTTAATACACACGCTGTCTCTACAGTTTCTCCACACTGAATCATCCAGGCACTACTTACAAAAGGTTACATTGACAATCGTGTTACATTATTTTTAAAATGTTTCCTTTTTTTAGCACAAGCACAGCTGAGAGGCTTCGATGCATGTGCTCCATAACGCGTTAAAAAATCACGCATTTAATCACACTTTGCAATACAAACAAAGGGGAAGTTATGTCAATGCATGATTTCATGGTACACCAATTACATTGATCAGCGCTTCCCGATTCATTTTACCCTCGCACACCCTTGGTTTGAGAAGAAGTATGAAAAAATATGAGGTTAACACAGAAAAACGGATCACCAATTGAAGCTTTATGAATAATCGATTCGCCATCAATAATTGTTTTGGTAAAGCCATACTCAGTGTAATCCTATCCACAAGTTAATACACACGCTGTCTCTAGAGTTTCTCCACACTGAATCCTCCAGGCACTACTTACAAAAGGTTACATTGACAATCGTGTTACGTTATTTTTAAAATGTTTCCTTTTCTTAGCACAAGCACAGCTGAGAAGCTTCGATGCATGTGCTCCATAACGCGTTAAAAAATAATGCATTTAATCACACTTTGCATTCCAAGCAAAGGGGAACTTCTCTCAATGCATGATTTCCTGGTACACCGATTACATTGATCAGCGCTTCCTGATTCATTTTAACCTCGCACCCCCTTGGTTTGAGAAGAAGTATGAAAAATATGAGGTTAACACAGAAAAACAGATCACCAATTGAAGCTTTATGAATATTTCGATTCGCCATCAATAATTGTTTTGGTAAAGCCATACTCAGTGTAATCCTCCTTCCATTTTATAATTTTTCCGCCACTAGCCATGATTAAATGAATGGTAAAAAAGTAACAGCGAAGCAAGGGTGACTTATTCAGGCAGGCAGGCGACAGCTCAATAGCTCGAATTTAAATCGTCTTTAAATTTCTATGGTAAAGAAAAAGTTATGCAATGATGACATTTAACTATATAAAGTCAAAACTTGAATATATAAAGTCAGCGCTGGAATATATAAAGTCAAAACTTGAATATATAAAGTCATTCCCAAATATATAAAGTCAAAACTTAAATATATAAAGTCAGCGTTGGAATATATAAAGTCAGCGCTGGAATATATAAAGTCAAAACTTCAATATATAAAGTCAGCATCGGAATATATAAAGTAAGTGCTGGAATATCCATCCATTTCCCAACACGTTGAATCCGACCACAGGGTCACGGAGGTCTGCTGGAGCCAATTCCAGCCAACACTGGGCGCAAGGCAGGAACCAATCCTGGGCAGGGCACATGCATCATTTTCAAAACATTAACCGAACAGTGTTTTTTTAATTTATTTTTCTGAATACGTTTTTGTTCACTTAGTTCAGTTCAGAGTCGTTTCAATCAATAGATTTTGACTTTGACTTTTTATATTTAGGAATAAGTTTATGTATAACAACGCTGACTTTATATATTCAAGTTTTGACTTTATATATTCGGGAATGACTTTATATATTCAAGTTTTGACTTTATATATTCTGACGCCGACTTTATGTATTCACAAAATCAATTTATTTGCCAGTTTGGCACCCCATAGTATATGTGTGTGTGTATATATGTACACATGTATGTATGTATGTGTATATATATATATATATATGCCAGCAACACTCATGACAATGACAAAACAATTACATTGTCAATCATGTTACGTTATTAAAATGTTTCCTTTTCTTTTTACTTCTCCGCTGCCAAGCATGGGTATTTTGCTATATATATAGATATAGATATAGGTATAGATATGATAACAACAGTCATATCAATGACAAAACAATTACATTAACAATCATGTTACATTATTTTTTTAAATTTTCCTTTTCTTTTTCATAACTTCTTTAACACACTACTTCTCCACTGTGAAGCGTGTGTATTCTGCTAGTTTACCCTATACAATTCAAGACACCTCATATCCAGATAAACAGACTTGAGCTGGGAGGACTTTGTGCACGACTAAAGCTGCATTGGTGGGGGTAGGGATAGCAGTCTGCTTCCAGTGCTGATCGACAGATTTGCAAAAGAAAAGACGCTGATGTGGTGATGCAATGGAATTTAAGGTGGTCTGTAATTATGAGATTTTTTGTAGGCTTCCGGGACTTTAGTGTTAAAAATGTTTTACATATAATGTAGGACAGGTACATATCTACATTTGGAAATTTTTAAAAACTGCAGGGGGGTAATAAAGAGTTAAAAAGAAGCTGTAAAGGAAAAAACCCCTATAAAAGGCTTATAAGACTAGTAACTCTAATGTGAATCGCAGGACGTATAAAAGCAAGAGGCCAACCATTACAAAGAATATTAGGGAGGGTAAAAGGCAGTTCGAGAGGAATATTGCAGACAAGGCAAAAGATGACCAAAAGAGATTCTTTCAGTATTTTAGTAGTAAATCAAGGAGGAGGTGAAGTGCATCAGGTATAGTAAAGTAGAATTAAAAGTAGAGACAATGAAATAGCAGATGCTCTAAACTTGCATTATCCTGAGCTCTTCATCTGAGGACGTGGCGGTAAAAGGGGCTACTAAGGAGGTACAGAGTAATTTGGAAATTGCAGAGGAGAAATACATTTTAGATTAAATAAGCTGAAATCAAATAAATCATTATGTCCAGATATTATTTACCCTTGAGTTCTTAAGGGGGTTAGGGAGTTCATATATAAACCCTTAACACATTTATAGGATATCACTGTGCACTGGGCAAATTTCGAAGGACTGGAAAAAGGAAAACATTATCATGTTATATAAAAAGGGTAATAGGGCATATCCAAACAGCTGTAGGCCAATAACCTTAATTTATATTACAAGTAAATTTAGTGGAAGGAATTAAGGGTTGGCTTGAGCAACACATGGCAAAAACAGAAGTTCTACTGAACAATCAGCATGGGTTCAGAAGAGGGAAGTCATGTTTTACCAACATGCTGGAAATCTATGAAGGTGCAACAAAATTATATGATTAAAGTGGAGCAAATGCTATTATTTATGTTGACTTTCAGAAAGCATTTGATATGGTACCACATTAGAGGTTGTGCGTTAAACCTAAAGAAACAGAATTACAGGGTGTTTGTAGATGGATGCAGAATTGGCTCAGACACAGGAAGCAGAGAGTTATGGTGTGAGGAACCCTATCAGAATCAGGTGATGTTAAGAGTGGTATTCCACAGGGGTCAGTTCTAGGACCACTGCTATTTCTAATATATATATAAATGATTTAGATAGGAATATAAGCAACAAGCTGGTTAAGTTTGGAGATGATACCAGGATAGATGGACTGACTGATAATCTAGAATTAGTTGATTCATTACAGAGGGATTTGGACAGCATACAGGCTTGGGCAGATTTGTGGCAGATGTAATTTTATGTAAGTAAATGTAAAATATTAGACTTAGAAAGTAAAAATGGTAGATCTGAATACACAATGGGAGGGATAAAAATTGAAAGTTCACCTTATGAGAAAGATTTCAGAGTCGTAGTGTACTCATCATTATCAACTTCCAGAATTTTGGGTTATATAGCATGATGTGTACAGTATGAGACCAAGGAGGTTATGCTCAAGCTTTTTAACACACCGGTTAGACCTAAGCTGGAGTACTGTGTACAGTTTCGGTCTCCAGGCTACAAAATAGACATGCTAGATAAAGTCCAGAGGAAAGCAGGGCTACAGGAAATGAATATTGATGAAAGATTGAAAGAGCCGAGTCTTTTCAGTTTAAGTAAATGAAGATTAGGGGGTCACATGATTGAAGTGTTTAAAATTAAGAAGGGAATTAGTAATTAAATCCAGACTGCCATTTTAAAATTAGTTCAACAAGAACATGGGGACAGAGTTTAAAACTTGTTAAAAGTAAATTTCCCACAAACATTAGGAATTTTTTCTTCAGAGAACCACAGACACATGGAATATGTTACTAAGTATTGTGGTAAACAGCAAGACTTTAGGGACTTTTAAAACTAGACTTGATGATATTTCTGAAGAATTAAGTGGATAAAACTAGCATGCTTTGTTGGGCTGAATAGCTTGTTCTCATCTAGATTGTTGTAATTATCATCAGTGTTTGAAGTGGAATAAATAACCCTACTCTGTTTTACTGGCTTCTTATTGGTAGGTGAGTGAATGTCCCACTTCAAAGTTCACAGATATGATCAAGTCTAAATCTAATTTTGGGGAGCAAAAGGCAGTAGTATGATTGGGGGGAGGGATTTGGGTCCTCTTCAACATCTTAAGATTGTTTACACTTTTGGTTGACTGGAGAGTGCCATTTTGTCACAAGATAACAAATGCCCATTCTCCACCATGCATCATCTCTTTTATAATAAAGGCAACATCCTGCTGTCTTCGACTGTGATAAAAGTGATATACAAACATTTCTGCTGGTTGATGTGGACGAAAACTCAGACCAGACAGCAGGTGCGGTTATAAAGCAGCTTTATTTTTCAGAGTCACAGTGAGAAGAGTTTCAGAAAAGCAGCCAATCAAATGTGCATTAAAGCGTCAGGGCTCTTCTGAACCTCGTCTGTTGGGTGGGGTCGAGTTTTATACCCCTAGAATGTGTGATTTAATATCATTATAAAATGTAACAGTCAACACTTTATTATACACAATCCTTGAGCCCCTTCAACGCCCCTTGTACAACTTGATTTCTTGGCCCCTTTTGTTATGGCGTTCAGATGTAAGCTAAGGGAAAACGTGATAAGGCAGACTCATGTGTGGAATGCATAGACCTTGAGTCCTTTGCACAAATATTTTTCTGTTTGCTAAAACAAAGCATGCTTTACATGGTTTTGTAAAGCTTACTTCTCAGACATGAATTAGTACAAGGGAACGAAGAGAACATTCGTCTTCCACATTCCCCCCTTTTTAGCAAACAAAAATATTTGATCAGGGAGAGTTGAGTAGGAAAGGGTAGGAGAGGGGATGGAGTGGAGTGGGGGAGGAGTGTGGGGTGGCTGTGCTGATCTGAAGCATTTTTTCTTTGTGTAAAATGTAAGCCTTTGCCATAGAGGCAGTATAATACTTGGATACAATGTATCTTATCAAGGGAACAATACAGCAAGCTACAAGCAGGAGAACAATTAAAGCAACTGTAAGAGATGAAAACTGATTTAAGCCATTGGCCCCAGGACCCAAAAGTGGACATAAACCATTTGTCCCAAGGATTAGAAATGCCAGAATTAGTAGCTAGTTCATGTCAAATCAGCTAAAGCACGGGTGATTGATCCATCAGGAGCTGTATTATTAGGGATATATGTACAGCATGCATCACCAAACATAGCACAAATGCCTCCTTTCTCAGCCAATCGACTTTGCCAGGTCATGAGGGATGTTTTATCAAGTTGCTCATGGATACCTTCAACAGCTTCTTAGTAAAATTTAAGAATCGTTGTTGATTGTAATAGAGGTAATTAATCCAATCTACATTTTTGTTTATAGTAACCTGAGGAAAAATAGACTCAAATTCGGCAGCAACTTGGTCCCTTGCCTTGAACTTACCAGGGACTCCACGAGGGACTCAGATCGAATCAAAATACACCCCAGGGCCATGTAGGGAAAACTGGGAAGGGTCCACAGAATGGGGTTGACGTGTCGGCCAAACATGGTCGACACATGGAAGGCAGTTAAAGGGAAAAGTCGGAAAGGCATAACAAATTGTATTAAAGCAGAAGTGCCAGTCCAGTCAGGTGGAAGGATGTCAAGCAATTTAGACCTATGGCACATCCACCAAATATCAGTATTCTGAGTAATCAGAAAAATTGATAATTTGGAAGCTAAAGAGGAAGAATTAATCGGAAAAGTTTGGAAACAAAAAAAAGGATGGGATATTACCAACATTTGTGCCACGAGAGGAAGTAAGGTTTCTAAAAAAACAGGTATAAATACCTTCATCAGGCTGGAACATCGGGGGAGTCATGGGAAGAGTAGGGGGAAAAAGAAGGGAAAGTGTAATGTAATTAGAGTCGATTGGAATAGAGGAAGAGATAAAAAGGGCAAGTAGGCAAGGAAGGCCAGTAGGATCAGATATGTTAGAAAGAGGAAAAGGGACAGTGGCCAAATGTGGCCTAGCTATAGCACATGCATAGCAATCAGATTGATTCACTTGTCTAGCCGAATATAATACCCATTGCAGCCAACGGTTCTGATCCCATACCCAATTTCAATAGAAAAAGTGGAAGAAAGGTGGAAATATTCATGACCTTGACAGGGGGCGGTTTGGACCAGGGGTAGGAGAGAGGGTGTGTGTGTGGGGAAATGGGAGGTGTTAGTAACAGGGTTCTCAACCTTAATTTGAAATCTCCCTAGAGGATCTATTCCAGATACATATGCCCCTAAAATATAGGTTCCTGAATCATGTAAAGAAGGGTTCTTCAGAGTAATGATCAAAGGGTTACAATGGTATTCGGCACATTCATGAGGGGCATGTCCTTTTATAATAGAAAAACGATATTTCAGACCATACTTCTGGGCCTTATAGGGTTGATAAACCCCAGTCATCAGTTCCAGTATTAGCCAAAACCCAGTCCCACATGTCACAGTTACTTCTGAATCCAGAGTTTGTAACAGTTACACACACATATTTGTCAGACAGTCCCACAGTCAATAATAAAACAGAAATCCAACAGACCGGTTGTGGTGATTCCGAAAGGAAAAGTCAAGGTGACCAGAGCAGTCGACAAGGGGATGGAAAGACATAGTAGGACCACAATCAAGGGTGCCATCTTTTGCAATGTGAGATGTGAATCCAAGCAGGCAGTCCCTCAACTTTAACAGCATGTGGTGTCTACAGCAGAACTTGGAACGGTCCTCTCCACGAGGGTGATGCCAATGTTTCCTTCGAGTATCTCTAGCCAGAATCCAGGTTCCTAATGGAATCGGGGAGTCCTTTGATGGAGGACTAGTTCTCCAGGCCTGATTCACCTGCTCGTGGACTTCCTTCAGAGAAGCTCGGAGACCTGTAAGACTGGAAAGAAGATCATTGTCCACAGTATGCAGTGTAACATTACCTATGACCATGCCGACTGGCATGGGCCATCCGTCAGAATTTCGAATGGCACAGCCCTAACTGCCAATGTGTTCTTCCCCTTAATCCCATCAAGGCCAGAGGCAGAGCATCAGGCCAAGTTAAATTTGTTTGCTCACAGATTTTAGCCAATTTAGATTGCAAGGTACCATTGCATCGTTCCACAATACCTCCACTCTGGGGTGGTATTTGCAATAATGATGCACATTTATCTGGAGCCAGGTGGTTAATTCATTTATAACAGAATTTAGTGGGTGCCATTATCAGTTTGTAATTTCTGTGGTATTCCCCATCTAGGAATGATTTCCTTTATCAAAGCTTTTGCCACAGGTTTGGCATCTGCATGTTTGGAAGGGAAAGCTTCCACCCATCGAGAGAACACATCAACAATTACTAAACAGTATCGGTACCCCTTTGATGGTGTTAATTCAATGAAGTCCATTTGAAGGTGTTCGAATGGACCCATTAGGTTAGGTGTAATGGCGGGACTTACCTGGGTGCCCTTTCCTACATTAAACTTTTGACATAATGCACAGCACCTGCAGAACTGCTCTGCATATGTAGAGAAACCTACAGCTTCCCAATATTTTTCAACATCTTGAACCATGGCGTCTTTTCCAGCATGGTCTAGGCCATGGGCGATTTTTCCATACCTGGGAAAGAAGCTTTGGGAGAAAGGTTTGTTAGTTTGCTTATGGGTCCAGACTCCATCAGAGAGGGACCCTTCTTTGGACCATTTTCTCTTCTCTGTGTCCGTGGCTGCATTCTGTAAAGAAATAATTTGATTATCAGTGTCCTGGTCATTTCTCTGTTGGAATAAAAAGATTGGTGTGTTATTATACGCAGCCCATTTAGCAAAATGATCAGCTAATTTGTTTCCTTTGCTGACAGGATCCTGTTTTCCTGTGTGAGCTTGACATTTAATGATCGCTAGCTTTGATGGTTTCGTTATGGTCTCTAAGAGGAATTCTTTTAGTTTTTGATGCTGAATGGGCTTGCCAGTACTGGTCTTGAATCCCTGAGTTTCCATAATGCCCCATGATCATGGCAGACTCCAAAAGCATATCTAGAATCAGTATAGATAGTTACAATTTTTCCCTCTGACAACTGACAAGCTCGGGTGAGAGCTATCAACTCAGCTGCCTGCGCTTAAACTTGAAGAAATTGGTTTGCTTCCAGCAGGTGGTCACCTTTGACCACTGCATAGCTGGTTGAAGGTGTTCCATTTTCCAATCATAAAGAACATCCATCCACAAAAATTATCTCTCCTGTTCCTAAGGGTGTTTCCTGTAGGTCTGGTCTAGGTTTTATAACCTTAGTTATTTTATCATGACATTTGTTGGTCCCCTTGATTTTCAGTTGGAAGCAATGTAGCTGGATTTAAGGTGGAGCACCTTTCTATGGTAACGTTTGACAATGTACAGAGTATATTTTGATAGTGTATTGCCCTAGCAGTAGTGAGATGTGAGGTTTTAGCCTGTACTAAAATGGAGTGTATGGCGTGAGGTTTACCACTAGGGGGCTCATGAGCACTATATCTGTACTGGCTATCACGGCCTCTGTTGTGGCTGCTACAGCTCTGAGACAGGTTGGAAGTCCCACAGCCACTGGATCCAATTTTTCAAAAATAGGCTAAGCCTTTGTTTTTCTCCATGGAGTTGTGTAAAATGCATTCATATATCCCCCTTTTCGTCCACAAACAGAGTGAATGGACGAGATAGTCAACAGTCCCAAGCATGCAAAACAGTAGGGCACATTTTTTTAAGTCACATAGAGCCTTCCCAGCTTGATCATTCCATGCCACCTGACCAGAAAGGGGGAGATCAGGGGTGACCGCTAAAGTTTGCAAAAGCTGTGCTCTTTCATTGAAGTTTAAAATCCATTGCCGGCAGTATCCTATAATGCCTAATACAGACACAACCTGTTGCTTTGTAACAGGTCTAGGAAGATTTTGAATGGTGTTTATACGATCGCTAGAGAGAGAGCTCTTGTTTCACAAGAAATGTCATGACCTGAATATTTCACAGTTGTTTGAATTAACTGCAGTTTTGTTTTAGAAACTTTGTGGCCATTTTCTGCTAAATAATAACAATTGCTGAGTATCCGTGCACAATCTGCTTCGTAGTACTACACATTATATCATTCCACATACTGTATCAATACACTGTCTTTTCTGGCCTTTTAAATTTTGAGCAAGAGCTTATCCAATACACAAGGGCTGCAGTATATCCCTGAGGCATAACGGTCCATGTCCAACGGCGGGTTTTGGAAAGTAAAGGCAAACCAGAATTGAGAGTCGGGTGCAAAGGAATACAAAATAAGCATTAGCAAGGTCAATAACAGAGAAATAATGGACGGACGGGGGTATCGTAGAAAGAATAGTGGAAGGATTAGTAACAATAGGTGCCCTAGGAAAACTGCAGAATTAACTGTCGAAGATCTCGAACAAAAACGCCATGAACGTCAGCCTTTTAAACAGGTAAAATGGGGGAGTTGACTGGAGAGTATTTAATTTGAATGATTGCTCCACGTTTCACAAGATCAGAATGTATGGCGGAGATGCCAGCCTCTGCTGCTGGAGACAGAGGATACTGGGAGCGATGCGGGCGGAAGGAGGATTTTGGGTAAATCACCAGTGGCTCACAGTGTGCTATCCTTCCATAATCATTTTTCCCCTGGGACCAAAGTGCATCGGGAAGTGAGGAAAGCCAAGAGGGATAGGTGGTTTGCAATGAAAAAGCAGAAAGGCAAGGACGGCACAATGCACGATGTACTAAAAAAATCATTTTGAAGCACAACTTTAGTTATCAAATGATCTGAGGTATCAAAGATACCCGGAGCAACGATTATGACCCAGTGAACAGTGCTAGATTTGGCTAAAGAAACATGGGGAACCAAATCTCCTAAATAGAAAACACTTTGTGAATATGTGAGGTGCACCGGAGCAGTGGCTTTGGTGGATGAGAAAAAAATGCAAGGGATATGAAGGGTCTCTGGGCTAGTGCCTGAAGAGAGAAAAGATTCTAACCAAGGTGTGTCCACATCAGAAGGGAAGTACTGGGCAGTGCAGTGGAGGGTGTTGGCGACTTGCAAGTGGGGAAAAAAACATGAAGGAAAAGAGTGTAGGGCTTTAAGGAGAATGGTGTGTGAGGAGATGGTCAGGGTCCAGGCTGCAAAAGAGGGCTTAGTGTGCGGGGAGGTTTGGCACAGGAATTTAGGAATAGAACAGTAAAACCCTCTTTGGTTAGAGAAATAGAGAGGGAGAGTTTAGTCATCAGATCCCTTCCTAACAGATTAACAGGGCAGAGCTGATTTAATAAAAAACGGTGCATCAAAGTGGAACCACTGAAATGAAGCTGAACCCAAAGAGATTTAGACACCAGCAAAACATGAGGTTGTCCAGAAGCAATAAGCACAGTCACTGTATCTTTTGAGGCAGACTAGAAAAGCAGTTTCAGTGCCATTCACTAGCAAAGTCAATAAAGGATCTGTGTCCCCATGGCGAGTGAGCATAGGCAATTGAAGAGAATGGCTGGGGGTCCCTGTGAAAGGAATATCCTCAGGTTCAGGTAAGGGAGGCGGGGGAGGAAGCTGATGTGGGCAATTGCGGCAGAAGTGTCCCGTCTCACCGCACCCGTAGCAGGCATAAGATGTAGGTGCTTGATCTGAGGGGAGAGGCGGCTGAGCAGATAAAGAATTCGGATTAGGAAGCAAAACTCTGTGACCTCTCCCCTGGCTTCACCCCTGTTCTCAGAAAAATCCATGTCTTTCACGTCCTCGACCCCTGCCTGAGGCGGCTCCACCTGCATAATAATTCATTTGTGCCGCGATTAACTTGGTCTGAGTATCTGACTCTTTTTGCTTAGTCTGTCGTTCAGCATGCTCCGCGTGTCTTTAAACTTCATCAAAAGTGGCAGTTTCCCATCCAAATACAGGACGTGCGTAGTTTATTTTGAATATCACTTCTGAGTCCTGACACAAAAGGAGGAACTGCTGCCTTGGCACTGTCGTCTGGGCTGTCTAAGCCAGAATGGTTTGTCAACAAGTCCTGAATGCGGTTTGGCCATTCATCTACCGTTTCATCTTTCTTTTGTTTGGCAGCTGAAATAAGGTACCAGTCGGTGCCCTTTTTATATTTTGTAGCTATTGCAGTTTTCACGTGTTCCCATTGGGCAAGGAAAGGACCCTCATTAGTTTGTCCACGAGGCAATGCCTCATTTCACTGCCACTGTTCTCCATTATGCTGCCCATGGTTGACAGTAGCCCAAGTAGTGCCCAAGTTTCTGCGTAGCACCTGGGTCCACTCGGCCGCACTGGGCATGTATATGTTGTCTAGTTGCTGCACCTGTTCCACAAACTTCAACCCACCGATTACCTTAGGATCAGGCAATTCGGACACTACGTCTTTCAGCTCTTGAATATCCCAGTTACGATGTATCATTACAGTAGTGGGGTTATCGTTTCCTGGGGGTTGTGTGGGATCGTGTTGGGGGTTAGGGACCTCAATTAAAGGGCATGAAAATGTGGGTGCTAAAGGTTTTGGGGACTTAAACGGGGTAAGGTTTTCAGGGGACTTATCTCGGAGGGTCTTGCTTCTAGTACGTTGTGAAATGGAGGGCTTTTTATGTGAGTTAGAAGAACCTCCCATAGTCCCTAACAAGTGGCCGTCAGTCTCATCACCTGGATCTGTAAGTGAGGAGGGGTTGCACTGATATTGTTCATCAAAGAAATCATCAGTAACGGGGGCATCGGTAACCACAGTCATAATCACAGGAGCTGTTGAGGCAATGAGTGAATGTGGCGGTGGAAGGGGTTGTGGGTAAAGTGTTGGGGAAGAGAGCACCGGATACAAAAGGTCTTTTTTATCACTCCTTTTCCTCCTTCCTTCAGACTGGGGTCCCGAATCAGTCTGCACTGTCTGTAAAGCTATAAGCAGCTCTTCTTTTTTTTTTCTATTCTTAAGTTCAGCAACTAAAAGCTCATTCCGTTTCTGTGCCGCTTCCAACATACGGTCTTTAATAACCAATTCCCATCTGTCATACATATCCATCCGATAAGGACCTCCATTACAACAACCCTGTGTATTTCTGCACAGTATTTTTCTAATGTCCTGTATCTCATTCATATCCCGGTTCCTTCCACTACGCCATCTACCTGCACTGTCCTTATTCCACTTTCTACATGCTTTTTTTTAAAATCTAATCCTGTCTTCTTTTCAATGAGCTTTCTAGGGGACCCGCCTTTCGGTCCCGACAGCGCACTAGAAGCCTGGCGATCCCCCGAAAATAATCCTTCTAACATTAGGTTTTTTGGACTCTTGGGGGATTGTTTGACTGGCTTGCTGATTATTTTTTCCTATAGTAAGTGGCAGGATCTCAGCAGAAAATGACTCAGCCCTCGATAAACCCTGTTCCACCCGCCGTCCGCTCCTATCCCCGGATTACAGCTTCAGGTGACTTCGTGTCCATTTATTCGCATCAGCAGTATCCTACATCAATACGCCCCGTGGAGTCCGGGATATGGAGGTTTTAACCCTGATCCCTTTATCAGACGGTTTGTATGCGTCAATCTGCCAGGGTATTGTCTCCGTCACCTTAGCAACCCGTTGAAACAAGAGTATGACCAGACAGCGGATGAAAAACTCTATCTCCCGTTTATTTAGACACACATTCTCTAAATACGCCCTTTCACCCTCATTCCTCAAATTATTATAGGAGCGTGCCACTCGCCCCTTTCTATTCCACTTCACAGGGGTGACTAGCTAACATTCACACTGTGCCGTATTCCGTAGGGTTCCAAAGCCACTTTCCATGAGTCCCTAGAACCCTCCTATGGGTCTGATACAGTATGCTCTCTTATTCTTTATTTTGCATAAGCTTTTTATTTTTTTTCTTTCTATATTCGTATTACTTCTAGCACACCAGTCAAACTCACGGAATCCCCCGATCTACTCACCGTGACTCCGTTCACCTGCCTGGAAATGCCTGTCAAGTCGTGCCTTGTATCGGCTAGAAGGAGGTCACGGACTCCCCACGCAGGAAACGCCCAAGGCAGGCCAGTCCTACATTTACCGAAGCTGGACCGGACTCGGCCGGAATCGGCTCCACCACGGTCCTTTGGACGGTCCTGCACGAGGAGCCGTCTGCCGTCTCCTGCCCCACGTTTGGGCGCCAAAACTGTGGACGAAAACTCAGACCAGACAGCAGGTGCGGCTATAAAGCAGCTTTATTTTTCAGAGTCACAGTGAGAAGAGTTTCAGAAAAGCAAACAATCAAATGTACATGACAGCGTCAGGGCTCTTCTGAACCCCGTCTGTTGGGTGGGGTCCAGTTTTATACCCCTAGAATGTGTGATTTAATATCATTATAAAATGTAACAGTTAACACTTTATTATACACAATACTTGAGCTCCTTCAACGCCCCTTGTACAACTTGATTTCTTGGCCCCTTTTGTTATGGCATTCAGATGTAAGCTAAGGGAAAACGTAATAAGGCAGACTCATGTGTGGAATGCATAGACCTTGAGTCCTTTGCACAAATATTTTTCTGTTTGCTAAAACAAAGCATGCTTTTACATGGTTTAGTAAAGCTTACTTCTCAGACATGAATTAGTACAAGGGAGCGAAGAGAACATTCATCTTCCACATTGACAATATTCTACCAGTGTCATCTTTCTACCAGTATACCGTTCACTACTACATTTAATAATAAACACAACTGAACTATGCTTATTTAATAAATTAATTAAATTAAACTAAAACAATGTTTTAACTGTTTAGTCTCACTAGGTCTGTCATATACTTCAATTACATCTCTTAATTTTCTGAAACCATTATTTCAGCTATGGAGACACAAAGTGTTGCTGTACACTGTTAGTCGCTGTTAAGTTTCCACACAAAGTGAAAACATACCTTTGAGCTGTGGTTTAATAGAAGTAGGACAACAGAACAAAAAAAGAAGCTAAATTATATAGATTTTCTTTTTTTCTGAATATTATTATCAGAATTGATTATTGACATGATAAATCACTGATTCATAAATAAATCATACTAAAATAATACAGACTTACCAGTATAAATAAAATATAAATTCCCAGTGCTAATTTTTTTTTTTACTTGCCTTAATGGTACAATTATGAAGAAACAAGTGTGTTGGAGTATGAGTTGTAAAAAGTTATCAGAAATGTTGAGTAAAGGTAGATGTATTTTGGCAAATTTTTACTTTCAATAGAGTAAGAAGTATTTCAGTTTAAAAATAATTGCGTAAAAGTAAAAAAGCATCTTCCTTCAAAAATACTCAAGTACAAAGAGTTAAGGTACTTTTAATAATAATAATAATAATAATAATAATAATAATAATAATAATAATAATAATAATAATAATAATAATGTCTTATCGATACATAACTGCTGTCAGAGGAGATTCTAATGTTTCTCCAAACTCTACTATGCATATCATAAACTGTAAAGCTTTATGTTTAGCTTAAGTAGTAGCTGGTTTTTGAAATTCCCTCTGTTCAGCTGTTCTCATCTAGAGCTAAATAAAATTTCTGCAGTGTTGAACCTTTCATTTTCAAACAGTAGCCACTGGATGAATCCTGTTAGTAATAAAAAAAACATTAAAAAGTTACTACAGATTTCTTCCTTTCTGGATGTGAAAATGCTCAAAGATTTTAGACACTGAAAATAAAGCATTTCTACTGTGGCTGTTACATGTCAATGTTAAAGAAGTATAGAAATCTGTTGTGTGTAGACACAATACCCAGAGGTTGTGAGTCACCACCAGGACTATGCAGGAATGGACAAAAGCTGAGTTTTTTTTTTTTTTTTTACTAAAATACTAAAACATCTCTTTGGGTTATCTTTTGCCTTATCTACTACGTTCCTCTCTAACTTTACCTTTAGCGTCCCTAATGTCCTTCTTTATGGTTGCCCTCATTCTTTCATGAGCCCTACAATTAGCATTAGAGTTGTTAGTTTTATGTGACTTAAAAGCAGCTGTTTATTCCTTTGCAGCATCTTTTTCAACTTCTTATTAACCCACCCTATAAACCTATACCCTTCTACACTGAACCAAGATTTGAGTCACATGCTAAGCCTTCTAATCTTCTCAGTCTTACCTGGACTAGCATGTGGTACAGGTAGAACTTCACAGAAGACTACCCTGTCATTGCTGCTACTTAGCTTGGAATCTAACTCTTTAAATTTGAATTGCAGAACTAACAGACCACTCTTATGTATGCCACTTGTTCCAACATGGACAATGACAACCAGTCCACTCTCAGTCTGGCCAGGAGCCAAAAATCTTCCCAGAGTTTAGGGAAGGTGCATGTAGGTGTTGGGAAAGGAGTATGAAAACTTCAGAGAATAGAAACGAGAGCTGTATATTTAAAAGTGAAATTGTAAAAAAAAAAAAAATTGTACAAAATATCTGCACAGAATGTAGTCATTGAAAGATGGGAAAATGAGTGAGAAGAAATTTAATCAAAATTCTCCTTGTGAAAGAGAGAGAATTTATTTTTAATCTTACTTGCAAAGAGTTTTAAAATAAATGCTGGAAATTGCTGTGTGAGCTGTAAACTGCTGGTTAAATTCCAATGAATAAAGCTGAAGACCTTAAAATTACTCAAGTCTAGAGCATTGATTTGGTCATTTTAAAAACAATATCATTTTAAGTCAGAAAATTACGCAATTATTTTAAAAGAGAATAAAGTTTTAAACATAGTTTTGAAATTATCAAATCTATGATTTTCGACAAAGGCATTGTGAAGATAGGTCCATCTGACCAACTGCCTTTTGCACAATCTCTTTTAAATAAAAAGATTTCATCTCAACATTCTTTATCCTGATTAACACTGAGTCATTTTGAAATGCTATTGACCTGTGGTGAAAGGTAATAAAATGGTGTGATCCCTGTGTATGAAATACTAAAAGGACAACTTACAAACAGCTTTTATGCGCAAGACATCTGAAAGAATGGTTGGTTGGTCATTAACAAAGTAAAATACACATTATGTTTTGCAGACTTCTAGAAAAAATATTCTAGAACTGAGATAAGGCAAATTGAAAAATCATTTGAAATATGTACATTTTGGAGAATAATTCAGTGTTTTGTGATGAAATTGCAGACATTGCTGTTTTTAAACAGCTGATTGTGTATATTAAATATAGTTGTTAACTAAATAAAGAGGTTAGGGTTATTTTTGTAACCACCTGCAATTTGATTGATGGCAAAACTGCGACTATTACTGATAATCTAATTAATCTGGTTGGCATGGGATCTGTTGGAGCATGTACTATCATTTTGAAACATATATGTCAAATGTCATTCTGTAAACTGCTGACTGACATTTGCTAGTGTCCAAGCATCTTCAGAAGTTCCTTTTTAGTGAAATTTAATGATATCTTAAGGCAACTGTTTTTGTTCTTACAAAATGTGTCCATCTGGGAGGTTAGTTTTACTCAAATCCCAGACACAGGCTATTACATTTAAAATGGCTATTGACACTAGATTGCTGTCTCATGACTTTACAGTACAATCTCTAAGAGAATGCATGATGGCTGTTATAGCAACTCTTAAAATTGATGCCACCGAACAAAATTATTTCACAGTTATTTGTTTAATTAGACATATTTAAACAGAAAATGTGATGCTTTCATGCTTTTTAAAGTTGTCTTAATCATCTAACTTGTCCAGACCATGTCTTACAAAACACAAACTATCCATCATGGAACTGAAAGGCTCTTCTGGCAGACATTTTCAAAATCTTCTTCAACATCTATGTGAATGGTCAGTCCTTTATATTGTACATTAGAACATTAAGAAATTGTGATAAGAACGGACATCTAACAGCTCTACGGGTTGGTCCATCCTATTCACCTAAGATTGTCCAAAATAACATTAAGTCAAGATTTGATAGTCCTCCTTTCCACCCTGCTACTTGGTAAATTATTCTATGTGTTCTTTACAAGAAGATTCCTAACATTTGTGTGAAATCGGCTGTTAACAAGTTTCCAAACATGTCCCTGTGTTACAGAAGTTATTTTAAAGTAATAGCTGTTATCTGCTGTACTAATTCCTTTCATAATTTTAAACACTTCAATCATGTCCCCTTTTAATCTCTGTTTGCTTAAACTGAAAAGACTCAGCAATTTTAATCCTAAATCCTCCCCTGTAGCCCTGTAATTGGCCTAGTCAATCTTCTCTGGACCTTTTTGTAGCCTGGAGACCAAAACTGCACACAATCTGTCTTTTTAGATTGTATCTTTTAGTTTTGGAGTCAGGCTAGTCACTCTTCTCTGAACTCTCTCTAGTGCTGTTATGTTCTTTGTGTAATATGAAGACAGAAACTGAAATTAGTACTCAGGTGAGGCATCAGTAGTGCATGAATAAAACGAAAGTATTAACTATCTCAGTTGCTATATGGTTGCGAGACGATAGATAGATGGTCTCCAGTGATCTGAGACAGAAAATCCTTGAGTACTGTTAGTTCGACTTTGTGTCAAATGAGGCACATTACCTGCATAGTGAGGGAGCGTTGATTACGGCACTATGGCCATATGGCGCATTTCAACGAGGTTGGACCAGGTCAAGGGGTCGCCCACGTCACACCTGGCTGTGGCAGATAGAGGGTCATTTCTGGAGGGCAGGACTGGACTGTGTGTCTGCCTTGGGGTTTGCAAACCAGGATCCCAAGTTGTCTCGCCATGTAGTGGGTGCGGCAGCACACTGTACCAGTCCATGCTCCCCAACTTGACTTGACTTGATTAACTACCTTGACTTGTACTCCACACATTGCAATATACTGTATAACCTAAAAAATTGCTTTCTTGATTGCTTCTACCAAGTGTCTGGATGTAGATAATGATGAGTCCACTATGATGGTTAGGTTCTTCACATAAGGTATTTATTTAAGTTTCAAACCTCCCATTTTATAACCAGTTGTTACATTTTTGCTTCTTACTTGTAATACTTTACATTTGCTTACATTAGCTTTGTTTTACCACAAATCTACCCAAGCCTGTATGCTGTCCAAGTCCCTCTGTAACAATTAAGCTGTTTCTACATTATAAGCCCTTCCATCTAGTTCAGTGTCATCTGCAAACCTATCCTCCTTATGTATTATATTCTTGTCTAGGTGACTTTTGTCTATTAGAAAAAGCAGAGGCTCCATCACTGGTCCCTGAGTAACGCCACTTTTAACATCCCCTAATTTTTAAATGTTCTTCTAGTCATAACCCTTTGCCTCCTGTATTGGAGCCAATTTTGTAACTACCTACAAACTTAATCCTGAATTCCTACTTGTTTTCACTTGATCACTAACCTTTCTTGTGTAACCTTTAATGGTGTGCAATATAGCAGTACTACAAAAGAATCAAAATAACAAGTTTTTATTTTAGTATTTTACCAGTTTATTTTGATATAGGTATCAGAAGTAATTTGTGTAGAGGCACAGCACGCTCTATAGTATATCAGCATGAACTGAACTCAAAGGGGACCAGCCTCCACCCCACTCCACCCCTTGCTATTATTTATTATATAATTATACCAATGGGAGAGTTCTGCAAAACATTACCTGTGTAATCGAATGTGGCAGGGGAGAAAGGTGTGCACATGTGCGACAAGACAAAGGAAGCACACATGCAGAAGGGAGGCATGTGGGTGTGTGGGTCAGGTGAACAAGGCAGCTGGATATCATTTGCTAATATCCCTGTTCCAGACATTTGCTACTCAGTCTTTTCCTTAAAAAATCCTTCCATTAAATTGCCTGTGAGGCCTGTGAAGATAACTTTTATCTTGTGCTCGTAATTAGTTAGATTTCATCCTGTTTAATCCAAGCAGTTTTTATAAGTAATCAGTGACTGTTATTTAACACAGTATGTTAAACCACCAAAGCAGGGTGAAACCTGTCTGGATTTAGTACTTTGTAGTAATCAAGATAGAATTGAGGGTGTAGTAGTGATTTATCCACTAGGGTCAAGTGACCATATATATAATACAGTTCTCAGTGTTTTGAAAGAGTGCGGATGCTAAGACTAACCCTGTTAAGTTTACTTTTGGTCGGGCAAACTTTTAGCAGATGTGGCAAAGTCTAAGAAGGATAAGCTGGGATAGAGTTTTAAGCACAGAGACAGTCAAGGAGCAGTGGAAAAAGTTTAAAAATGTTTTACATGTAATACAGGATAAGTACATACCTAAATTGGTTAATTAAAAAAAAAAACCTCTGCAGTGGGTTAATAAAGATTTGAAAAAGAAACAGCAAAAGAAAACAAACAGCTGTATAAGAAGTAAAAGACTAATAACTCAAATGTGAATTGTAGGGCATATGAGAACATGAGGGCAACCATTACGAAGGGAGGCTTCACGATATCAGGGAGGCTAAAAGGCAGTTGGAGAGGAATAAAGTAGATAAGGCGAAAGACGTCCCAAAGAGATTCTTCCAGTATTTTAGTAGTAAAAGATTAGTCAAAGAGAAGGTGAAGTGTATCAGGGATAGTAAAGGGGAATTCAAAAATCCAGACAGCAACACAGAAGATATTCTAAACTGAGGTCTGAGGTCTTGTGAGGAATTGGACAACCTCTCAGTGGTAAAAAAGACTACTAAGGAGGTACTGAGTGACTTAGAAATTGTAGAGAGAGAAGTACTGCCTGCTCAGATTAAATAGGCTGAAATCAAAAAAATCATTAGGACCAGGTATTTACCCTTGAGTTCTTAAGGAGGTTAGCAAATCTAAACTAATAAAAGGCAAAGCTCTCACTGACTGACTCACTGACTGACTGACTGACTCACTGACTCATCACTAATTCTCCAAGTTCCCGTGTAGGTAGAAGGCTGAAATTTGGCAGGCTCATTCCTTACAGCTTCCTTACAAAAGTTGGGCAGGTTTCATTTCGAAATTCTACGCATAATGGTCATAACTAGAAGCTATTTTTCTCCATTTACTGTAATGGAGTTGTGCTTGAAAGCCGTGGGGAGCGGAGTTTTGTGTGACATCATCACGCCTCTCACGTAATCACGCATTACGTAGAAAACCAGGAAGAGCTACAAAAAGCGCTGAAGAAAACATGCATTATATAATTAAGAAGGCAGCAAAACAATTAGAAGCGAGCGAGTGACATATAAAACCATATTCAGTGGCTCACGTGAACTGACGCAGTGCGCAGACAAAAAGCAACAGTTCCAAAGAGTGCTGAACAAAAACAGAATTACACTGCTACGCTCAAATAGACAAACTGCACGCCGTGGCAATAGTAGAGGCTTCGCCTCTAGCACTGACTTCCGAGTTTCGATTCCCGAGAAGGGATGCACTAAGTATGTATGCGTGCTTCTCGATTCATTTTAGCCTCGCATCCCCTTGGTTTGAGACGTATGAAAAAATATGCGGTTAACGCAGAAAGAGAAATCACTAATTGAAGCTTTATGAACGATAGATACTTTATTCGTGATCAATGATTGTTTTGGTAAAGCCATTCTCAGTGTATTCATTACATGAACGGTAAAAATGTAAGAGCGAGGGGAGGGTAACTTATTGAGGTACACAGGCAAAACCACAATAGCACGCGGGCTCGATGTACTGTAGTGCGCGTCAACTCGATCTGAATTGTGCGATCACATTCGAAAAAATATTTCTTTTCAAGTTCTATTTAGTCCATATGTGTCAAACTCAAGGCCCCCGGGCCACATCCGGCCCGGCGTGTAATTATATCCAGCCCGCAAGATCATTTTATATATTATTGTTATTAATGGCCCGGGGATATGAAGCGCTGGTAACACGATAAACTACAGATCCCATAATGCAGCGCTTCAGCTGCCTTGCCGAACACTTGCCACGTTAATCAAGTCTAGCTTATGATGCTGCAAGTTATTGCGAAGCTAGCCCACACGATGCTGAAGAGAAAAGGTGATTCTGAACATAGAGCCTTTAAAAAACGATGGGAGGCTGAGTATATGTTTACTGACATTGCCGGTAAACCCGTGTGTCTCATTTGTGGAGCTAATGTGGCTGTAATTACAGAATTTAATCTAAGACGGCACTATGAGACAAAACATCAATATAACCTGAAAGACCTGAATGCAATGCACAAGATACAGAAAGCAGAAGAGTTAAAGAAGAATCTGACACTTCAGCAGACGTTTTTACCCATGCAAAATCACAAAGTGATTTCAAGTGAAGCTACTTTTATGGGAGACACAAATGCACCAGTGCAACTTGCCCCACTTTCCCTTTTGCCAAGTAATCTTCAACCAAATCGGCACAACGGTGTTCCCAAATATGCACTTTGCTGATAAACTGAGTGCACTGCGCACTGAGTTCGCACGGCGCTTTGGTGACTTTGAAGAACAAAAAATGAATTTTGAGTTGTTTCGCAACCCATTTGCCGTCGATGTAGAAACTGCACCTGTGCAGATTCAGATGGAGGTGATTGAGCTGCAGTGTAATGGCACACTGAAGGCAAAGTACGATACTGCACGGCCCGCACAGTTTATTCACTCCATTCCCACAGAAATGTTCCAGCTCCGTCTACATGCAGCTCAAACCTTGTGCATGTTTGGTAGCACATATCTGTGTGAGATGTTCTTCTCAGTCATGAAGACTAACAAAACAGCACACAGGAGTCGCCTCACTGATGAGCACCTGCAGTCCATCCTGAGAATCTCCACAACACAGAACCTCACACCAAACATAAACTAACTTGTTGCCAAAAAAAGATGCCAGGCGTCCAAATCTGATAAAATGACATAAGAGTAAAGACAACTGATTGATTTGATTTGTTATTGCTGAAAAGAACAAATTTTATTTATATTTCCAGGTTTTGTTATGCACCATGTTCATATTTGAATTTGTATAATTTTGACAGGATATATTTTTATGGAGAGCAAAATCTTTTGGGATATTTAAAATTTAATTTTATTTTTTATATAAAATTACATAAGAGTAAAGAAATTTGAATGTTTGTTCTTTTAACGTTTACTTTATTTCTAACTTGTATAATTTAGACAGGATATATTTTTATGGAGAGCAAAATATTATAAGTTATTTAAGGTTTGAGTTGATTTATTCCGGAATAATATTCTGTTGACTAAATAAAAATTCCTTCTATTTAAAATTTAAATAGAACTTGAACAGAATCACGATAGTTCATAATATCCACGCAGACTTTCACGTAAGAGCGGGAGTCATCCGTTTTAACAAGCAGCGTATTGCACTGATACGAAATAGCCTGCCCATTTAATTATTTAGGAATGGATAAATAAATTAAGATTTTGTACAAATAATGTTTTTCATTTTCTTCCTTCATGGATTCTGGCACCCCAGCAACAGTTGCTCGCACCCCAAAGTCTGTATATATATATATATATATATATATATATATATATATATATATATGTATATATATATATATATATATGTATTTGTGTGTATATATGTGTGTATATGTAGATATGTATATATATATATGTGTATATGTGTATATGTATGGATATGTATATATATATGTTTATATGTGTGTGTGTGTATATACAGTATATCTATATATATATATATATATATGACAGCAACACTGATCACTCACAACAGTGACAAAACAATTACATTGACAATCATGTTATGTTATTTTCAAAATGTTTCCTTTTCTTTTTCATTACTTCTTTAACACACTACTTCTCCGCTGCGAAGCGCAGGTATTTTGCTAGTACATATATAAACTGACATATTTTTAGGGAATCACTGTGCACTGGGGAGTGACCAGGCAGATATAAGGAACTATAGGCCAGTAAGCTTAATGTGCAACACAGGTAAACTAATCCTGGAACATGCTGGAATTCTATGATGAAGCAACAAAATGATATGATCAAAGTGGAGCATATGATATTATTTATCTTGACTTTCAGAAAGAATTTGTTGAGATGCCACATGAGAGGTTGGCCATCAAATACTGAAGTGGGAGTTCAAGGTGTTTGTAGATAAATGAAAAATTGGCTCAGATACTGGAAGGAGGGGGTTATGGTGCGAGGAACCTTATCAGAGTTGACTAACATTAAGAGTGGTGTATCATGGGGTTGGTGCTAGGGCCTATACAGGTCAAATTCCATTAAAACGAATATCTTTACAACAAAATATTTTATCGTCCCAACAGTTTCCTCATAAGATCCCTGAATAAAAACATTGTAATTGTCTTTAAACTTTCCTTGTACTGTTTTTTTGCTGTGTTTATTTTCTCTGGTTTTCAGTGATATCTTTTGATTATTGCTTATCAACATTTGAAAAACATCCATTGCAATTTAACTTATTATCACCCTCCTATAGAAATGGCAGACACGATAAAACAACAACAGTTCACATTAGAAAGAAAAAAAATTGACATTTTTGTGGCTCTCGATTCCGGCAAAAAGAAAAAAGACGTTGCCAGAGAATTTGGAATTTTGCCATCAACATTGTCAACTTTCTTGAAAGACCAAGCAAAAATAGAAGAAAAATCTTGGATTTCAAACCTTGGGCCTCAGCGCAAATGTTTGCGAATTGTTGCAATTGAAGACTGTCTCTCATCATTGGCAAGTCGACCAGTCCTTGGTGTTTTAAGCGCATTACATTCCTTCTCTGCGAGTAAAAAGCAAACCAGCGAGCTTGGATGACTCTAGACATTTTAGGAAACTGGCTGCGACAACTTGACAAGGATATTTTTATCTGTGAGTCTCTGCCTTGCACCCTAGAATATGATGCTGAGTTTCAGTACTTTTGCAAAACCAGCTTTATTCTGCTTGAAACAGGAACAGCATGGTTATTTATTGTAGCAGGATCTACCACTCTCCTATACAGACACAGCAGTCAAGTTATAGCCATGTTAGTGACCAAGTAATACTGTTCCCTTTATTTATAATGTTCCTTGCATCACCAATTGATGATAACACGACTGCGATCGGCTCTGATTTGCTTCTGCTGCACTCCAAAAAAAGTTCAGAAACCTCAAATTTTAAAGAAGAAGAAGAAATGTAGGTTCTGCTTCTGATTGATAACGGTTCTGCTCACAGCAAGCTTCTACATTTAGATAATGTTTGAGTTGAGTTCCTCCCACTCAATTACATGGCAGTGATTCAGCCATCGGGCATCATTGAAAAGTACCCTGAAAGTGTATTATCGCAAAGGAAATGCTTGGAAAAATTCTCGTTAACATAACTTGTGGACAGGAGGAGATGAAAATTATTGTGAAAGAAGCTATTGAAATTATTACAAAAACCTGGATGCAAGTTAAAGAAAGCACTATAGTGACAAATGCAGAATCTCATTATTACGAAATTTTCATTACAATGAAATATTTTTTAGGTCCCTGGCACTTCATTGTAACAGAATTTGACCTGTATATAAATTATTTGGAAAGTAATATAGGTAAGAAGCTGGTTAAGTTTGCAGATGATCTAGAATCTGTAGAACCAATGTTAATGTTCTTTTGTATTGTAATCTTCTTTTTAAATTATGTTATATTATGTTTTGTTGCAAGCAGCTTGTGATGTGCTGCGTGGGAGAAGAAAGGGCAGAATGCTGTGTAAGTGACAGGACTGGGTGAAGGTGCTCTGTTCTGTAAGGGGAGGACACGCCTCTTAGAAGATGAGTGACAAAAGATGTTAGGAGAAAAATGATGGTGCGGTGGAAGGACAGTTTGAGTAGGGAGTCGGGAGAAAATAAGCAGGAGTGTTTGCAGTGAAGAGAAAAAAGGAATATAACAGGCAGGAGATAAATTAACTGGTAGGGAAAGCTTTCTTTTATTGTTTTGGAGGTGTGCTCTGTAACCCAAATAATAGAGTATAAGACAGGGAATTGTTATGAAATGAAGACTCCAAATAAAATGTAGAAAACTCCACAACTGGAGTTATGTGTTCGTATTTTCTTGTTCTTGTAATAATTCTTGCAACAGCATTTTGAATTAATTGGAAGCTGTATTAAGAACAGTTTGAACATCCAGTGAGCACCAAATTGCAATAGTCAATCCTACTAAAAATAAATGCATTAATTAATTTCTCAGAATCCCGCTTATTTAGAAAATTACTTAATTTCCCAACATTTCAAAATTGAAGAAATATGATTTAGACAATTTTTTGTAATGTGCACTTTAAATGACATGGTAGAGTCAAAGATAACTTCTAGATTGCGGGCTGATTCAGTAAAATTAATGGTGATTCCAACTGAGTTAAATGATAACCAAATATTGTTATGGTCGGCATTATTCCCTCCAATAATTAACATCTCTGTTTTATTGGTGTTTAAAGACAAGTATTTCTCATGCATCTACTCCTTTAATTCACTAAAACAACAGATTAAAGACAACATCTGAGAAACTTAATTTGGTCTAAAAGAAAGGTATAACTAGGTGTCCTCTGCGTATGACTGAAAATTAATATTATGTTATTTAATGATAGATCCCAGTGGAAGCATGTCAAGTGAAAACAGTAGAGGTCCCAGTACTGAGCCTTGCAAGACACCATATCTCACTTTTGTGTATAATGATGGAGTACTGTCAGCACATTTCTGTACATACTAGAATCTATTTCATAAATAAGAACTGAACCAGGCAAGGACAGTGCCTGTAAGCCCAACATCATTTTCTAGCCAATGTAGTAAAATAGAATGGTGTCAAACGCTGCACTTAAGTATAACAACTTAAGTACAATGGAATTTTCTTCATTAGAGGATATCAGAATGTCATTTACAACACGTGTTAGTGCCGTTTCTGTACTATGACCAGTGTGGAAGCCAGACTGGAATTTCTCAAATAAATTGTGATGTGTAAGGTATGACTGAAGCTGATTGGCGACTACTTTTTATAGTATTTTAGAGAAAAAGTGTAAATTTGAAATGGGTCTATAGTTATTAAGTATGTTTGGGTCTAGGTCTGACTTTTTAAGTAATGGTTTGATGACTGACACTTGTTAGTGCATCAGGTACTTGTGTTAAGAATAGGTGCTGCAAGAACATCCATTGCACTTTTTACTAGTTTTGTTGGCAGTGGATCCAGAGAACAAATGGTAGGTTTCATTTTAGAAATTAAAGTCAAGACTTCCTGCACTGTTACAAGATTAGAATTTCTAAAGTGTTCAATTCAAGGCGAGACAAGGATCTGCCAAGCTAGTATGCGGTTTGCACTGTGATATTGAGATCTGGGATGTTATATTTTTAATTTTCTAATTAAAGACTTTTATAAAGTCTGTGTTGGAGATGTCTGTTGGTTTTTTGCACTGTAGATATGAATTCCCATTTATTATCTTCTAATTTATTACACTGTTCTAAACAGTACCCAAGGATTGTTATTATTGTTATTTATTATTTTATTATTTTAAAATAGTAGTTTGAGCTTTTGAAATATTTTTAACACTCTCTGTCCATGCAATTTGAAAGACCTGCAGCTTTGTTATTCTTCATGTGCGCCCCAGTTGTCAACACTCTAATTTAAGAGCTCGAGTGTTCTCATTAAATCAGGGAGAGTTTCTATGCGCTTTGATCATTTTTGTCTTAAGGGGAGCCTATGCATTCAGAGTATCTCTCAAGGTCACATTATAATGTGATAGATAGATAGATAGATAGATAGATACTTTATTAATCCCAAGGGGAAATTCACATAATCCAGCAGCAGTATACTGATACAAAGAAACAATATTAAATTAAATAGTAATAAAAATGAAAAGAATTAAAATAAAATTAATGTTAGCATTTACTCCCGGGTGGAATTGAAGAGTCGCATAGTGTGGGGAGGAACGATCTCTCAGTCTGTCAGTGGAGCAGGACAGTGACAAAAGTCTGTCACTGAAGCTACTCCTCTGTCTGGAGATGACACTGTTAAGTGGATGCAGTGGATTCTTCATGATTGACAGGAGTTTGCTTAGTGCCCGTCGCTCTGCCACAGATGTTAAACTGTCCAACTTTAATCCTACAATGGAGCCTGCCTTCTTAACAAGTTTGTCCAGGCGTGAGGCGTCTTTCATCTTTATGCTGCCACCCCAGCACACCACCGCGTAGAAGAGGGCACTCGCCACAACCGTCTGGTAGAACATCTGCAGCATCTTACTGCAGATGTTGAAGGATGCCAACCTTCTCAGAAAGTATATTCTGCTCTGAGCTTTCTTACATAGAGCATCAGTATTGGCAGTCCAGTCCAATTTGTCATCCAGCTGCACTCCCAGATATTTATAGGTCTGCACCCTCTGCACACAGTCACCTCTGATGATCACAGGGTCCATGAGGGGCCTGGGCCTCCTAAAATCCACCACCAGCTCCTTGGTCTTGCTGGTGTTAAGGTGTAAGTGGTTTGAGTCGCACCATTTAACAAAGTCTTTGATTAACTTTCTGTACTCCTCCTCCTGCCCACTCCTGATGCAGCCCACAATAGCAGTGTCATCAGCGAACTTTTGCACGTGGCAGGACTCGAGTCATATTGGAAGTCTGATGTATATAGATTGAACAGGACCGGAGAAAGTACAGTCCCCTCGGCGCCCTGTATTGCTGCACAATGTCAGACCTGCAGTTCCCAAGACGCACATATTGAGGTCTGTCTGTAAGATAGTCCACAATCCATGCCACAGGTGTGAATCTACTCCCATCTCAGTCAGCTTATCCCTAAGGAGCAGAGGTTGGATGGTGTTGAAGGCGCTAGAGATGTCCAAAACATAATTCTTACAGCACCACTGCCTCTGTCCAGGTGGGAGAGGGATCGATGAAGCATATAGATGATGGCATCCTCCGCTCCCACCTTCTCCTGGTATCGAACTGCAGAGGGTCGAGGGCGTGGCGGACCTGTGGCCTCAGGTGGTGAAGCAGCAGCCGCTCCATGGTCTTCATCAGATGTGACGTCAGAGCAACAGGCGGAAGTCATTCAGCTCACTAGGACGTGATACCTTTGGGACAGGAGTGATACAAGATGTTTTCCAAAGCCTGGGACTCTCCCTGTTCCAGGCTCAGGTTGAAGATGCTGTAGAGGACTCCCCAGTTCCAACGCACAGGCCTTCAGCAATCGTGGCGATACACCATCTGGACCCGCTGCTTTGCTGGCACAAAGTCTTTTCAGCTCTCTGCTCACCTGGGCTGCTGTAATTGTGGGTGGGGATGTCTCACCTATGCTGGTATCAGCAGAAGGATGGTTGGAGGATGCAGTACTCGAGGTGAGAGTGGGTTACTGTGATCAAACCTATTAAAGAAGTTGTTCATTTGGTTTGCTCTCTCCACGTCTGTCTCGATGGCGGCACCCGCTTGAGCTGCAGCCAGTGATAATCTTCATCCCATCCCACACTTCCTTCATACTGTTGTTCTGCAACTTCTGCTCCAGCTTTCTCCTGTACTGCTCTTTCGCCGCCCTGAGCTGGACTCGGAGTTCCTTCTGCACGCACTTCAGCTCATGCTTATCACCACCTTTAAAAGCCCTTTTCTTCTGGTTCAAAAGGCCCTTGATGTCACTTGTAATCCATGGCTTGTTGTTAGCATAGCAGCATACTGTTCTTACTGGAACTACAATGTCCATACAGAAGTTGATGTAATCAGTTGTGCATTCAACAGCCTCTTCAATGTTCTCACTATGTGACCAGCAATATATCCCAGTCTGTAGTTCCAAAGCAGTCTCTCAGAGTCTGCTCTGCCTCAGGGGACCACTTCCTGAATGAGCGTGTGGTTGTAGGTAGCGCCCTCACTCTTGGTTTGTATTGAGGCTGAAGCAGAACCAGGTTATGATCTGCTTTCCCAAGCGCAGGCAGTGGGGTGGCGCTGTATGCGTCTTTAACGTTTGCATATAGTAGGTCAATAGCCTGTTTCCCGAGTTTTACAATCCACATACTGGGAGAAGGCAGGTAATGTTTTATCCAGCGTTACATGGTTAAAGTCTCCAGCGATTAGCACAAGTGCCTCAGGGTGCTGCGTTTGTAACTTAGCAACTGCGGAATGGATGATGTCACTCGCCATCTCCGCGTTCGCTTGAGGGGGGATGTAAACAATAACAGCAATCACGTGTCCAAACTCTCTGGGCAAGTAATAGGGGCGCAGACTTACGGCCAACAGTTCGATGTCCCTGCAGCAAGTGGAGATTTTAACGTTTACATGTCCTGAGTTGCACCACTTTGTATTGACATAGAGAGCGAGTCCTCCTCCTTTTTCTTTCCACAGGTACTTGCGTCTCTGTCCGCTCTAACTGTGCTAAACCCGGGTAGCTCCACGTTAGCATCTGGGATGATAGACGTTAGCCATGTTTCACTAAAACACAGCAAGCTGCATTCTCTGTAGGTTCTGACAGTTTTCACCAGCACAGCCAGTTCGTCGATCTTATTTTGTAGTGAGTTTACATTTCCCAGGATCACAGAAGGCACCGACGGTTTATAACGCCATTTTCTCGATTTAATCTTATTTTTTATCTTTGCGCCGGCTCGGCTGCCCCATATCGTCTTCTTACCTCGTCAGGTAAATAAGGAACCACACCGGCATAAGCATTTCTTCTCAGTGCTTTAAGCTGACTACTTGAATAGGCGATTCTCGGAGTGTAATAATCCATGTCAAATAGTAAAATAGTAAAAATGTGTAAAAAGTGTCCAGGGAGCAATTCCACATAAAAGAAAGTGGTAGAAGTGATCAGTGAAATAGAGAAAAATAGAGATAAAAAGGTAAAAAGATAAAGTCGTATACGGAGCTGCTGGAAAGGCTGTTTGTTAGCTGATCTAAATTGTTTTCCACGTTTAGATTTGATGTAAACTGATCTAAATGGTTTTCCAAAATTACACTTGACTTACTACGTATTTATCAATTTTGAAGCAGAATTACAATGCCATGCCAAGCAGAATTACAATGCCATGCTAAGTTCCTTTATAAATAAATATCAAATCAACTTAAAGCTTAAAACTATGCACTTTTAGGTACTCCCTGTTGTCCCTCCCCTTTTTTTTTTTAAAAAGCCCCTTTGAATTCATGAATATTTGAACAAGTTAGATGAGAACAGGCCATTTGGCCCAACAAAGATTCCTAGTCTTGTCCACTCTGAAGAAAAAATTCCTAATGTTTGAGTGAAATTTACTCTTACCAAATTTCCAACAGTGTCTCCATGTTCTTTTTGAACTCATTTTACAATAACAGTCTCAATTCACTGTACTAATTCCATTCATAATGTTATATACTACAATCATGTCTCTGCTTAATTTCCTTTTGCTTAAACGGAAAAGGCTAAACTCTTTAATCTTTCCTCATAACGTTTTTCCCTGTAGCCCTGGAATCAGCCTATTTGCTTTTCTCTGGACTTTTCCTAGCGCTGTTATGTCTTTTTTCTAGTCTTGAGACCAAAACTGCACGCAGACTCCAGACTAGCTCTAACCAGTGCATTATAAGCATATGAGCATAACCTCCCTAAACTTGTACTCTACACATCGTTCTATATAACTAACATTCTGTTAGCCTTCTTAATGGGTTCTGAAAATTGTCTGGCAGTTGACAGAGTCAAGTCCACCTATCCTTGTCATCAGGGGTACTTTAGATTTTCAGACCTCCTATTGTGAATTCAAATATAACATTTTACTTCCTACGTGTAATACTTTACATTTACTTACATTAAATTTAATCTGCCACAAATATGCCCACGCCTGTATGCTGTCCAAGATCATCTGTAATGATTCAATGGATGTGTCTGAGCCAATTCTGCACCTACTACACTATACCTTGAAATTCCACTTTATTTAGTTTGATGCCCAACCTCTCACGTGGAACCTTGTCAAATGCTTTTTGAAAATTAAGATAAATAAAACTTTATGCACCACTTTTATCATATTCTTTTTATTGTTTTCTCTTAGAATTCCAGCACGTTAGTAAAAAAAAAAAAACCCTTGTCTGAATCCATTCTGACTTTTTAGTAAAACTATTCTTACCATGTATTTCTCAATCGTTTCCTTAATAATTTCTTCCATTAACTTAGATTTGGTGAACACTAAGCTTACTGGCCTATAGCTGCTTTTTTTTTTTAACTTTTTTTTTTTTTGTAATGGGATATATTTGCCATTTTCTAGTTCTCCTAATTTCTCCACTGCACAGTGATTTCCCAAAAATATGCTCAAGAGTAAGAGGGCCAAACAGGCCATAAATTATATATTTCTCTGTGTAATCTATTGGTTTACATGTGAACACTATTGGTTTATAAATATTTACTATCAGTTTCCATGCATACTTAATTGGTTTACGTGCGTACTATACTGGTTCATGTCCGTATATTATCGGTTTGTGTATGAACAATATCCGTTTCTACGTGCATACCACTAGTTTGCATATGAACTATACTGATTTGCGTGTGTATATCACTGGTTCCAGTACATTTGTTATTGGTTTGTGAGTGAACTGCATTGGTTTACGGTTGCATGTTATCAGTTTGCGTACGAACTATATTGGCTTGTGTTCTGTGTCGGTCTAACAATGGATTTGCATATGCACTATATTGGTTTCTTGCATGTCTTATACTGGTTTCATGTGGGTAACCTGACGATTTGCGCTTGAACGCTATTGGTTGTATGTGTGCACTATGTCGGTTTCACGTATGAAAAATATTGGTTATGCATGCGCACCCTATCACAAATCTGTGTATGAACAATATCGGTTATGCGTGTGAACTATATTGGTTGTTCACATGATCTTCAGAGGAAATGGGTGGGGCAAGAAACAGGAACTCAAGGGCCGGTAGAGTCATGGAGTGTAAAGAGAAGTGGCTAGGAGACGCATCTGTGTTTAAACGGCACTAGATATTTTTTTCCGCACAATACGTTTGCGAAAGGACTTGGTGGTAATTATCACTATTTAACATAATCTACCCTTGAGTCTGTAATGAACACAATGCTGAAGTTAGGTACGTATTGGGCCGTCTTCTTATTTGCTTCCAGGATCATGTTTGCTCGCACCTAGACACAGTACTTTTTCACACAACTTTTGAAACCAGTTATTCATTCTGAAGGCTGAATATTCTACATTTACTAACGCCTTTATCCTACATACTACATTTAGATACTACTGGTTACATTCGCCCAGTGCCCCCCGCTCCGCGCAGACAGGTGAAGTGACTTGTTTACGGTCACATAGTGTCATTATCAGGACTTGAACCCACGAACTCAGTTTAAAAGTGCAGTCTTAAACACTACACCACAATACTTTCACATCTACAATGTGTATATTAATTGCCATAATATAAACTTGTCCAGGACAGATTCCATTGTTAAAGTTGAGTTTAACATTTTCAACCCGTTCAAGTTTTGGTTGAAAATCTGGAATATTTATTTTTTCAAATAATGGATCAGTTTGTGGATTAATGTACACACTGTAGAATATTTTGCCTTGCTGTTAATATAGAAGAAGAAGCTGGTTTGTGAATAAGTAGCTGACTGCAAGCTTATACTGGATGTAGCTAGAAGTGAATAAAAAAGCAGCTGAATGTGCACCAAACTTAAAAATAATTACCACCAAACCCGTCACAAACACAAACATTATGTTTCACAAACATAATGTGACGTGCAAAAGTATTCAATCCCCTTAAAAGTTGTCATAATTTTATGCAAGACAAAATATTTGTACACATATTCATTCCGTATTTTTTCTTATGCTGTAACAAAACATTTCCAAAGTCAAAATAAACTATTTTATGTAGACATTTAATTGAAGACGAAAGTATCCAAAGTTAGTGTTTACATAAGTGTTTAAACATCTGTGCTTTGGAAGCTCCAGGTTTACACCAATAACAAATTAATTACAAAGGTGGCAGACATTTGACAGTCATATACAACATAATGAGGTGCTACTTTCTCTCTGGATATAAAAAGCCCCCTTCGTAGGGGCCATAGTCTTTGGTGGACAGTCTGAAAAAATGAAGAGAGAGGAGCATTCTGCTGATGTGAGAAACAAAGTTATTGAAATGCACAAGGTAGCAGGAAATAATTATAAAAATATCAAGAGTTTGAATGTCCCATTGCGCACTGCTGGATCCATCATCAGAAAGTGGAAGGTTCATTACAGCACCCAGACTCAAGACTGAAAATCCGAGTTAGCCATCGACTGGTGAGAGAAAAGACTAGAAATTCAACCGTCACTCTCAGGTGTTTGCAATGCTTTTTGGCTGAAACTGGAGTGAAGGTGCAGGGGTCCACAATTTCAAGAGTTCTCCATTAAACAGGCCTCTACAGGAGGGTGGCAAGAAAGAAGCCATTCCTTAAGATGGTCCACATAAAAGCACATATGGCAATTTTCCAGTTAAATGTGGGGAGAAGGGTTTATGGTCAAATGAAACCAAAATAGAACTTTTTTCTCAGACTTCAAAGAGGTACAGAATGTATGGCGTAAAACAAACAAAGCCCATGCTACAAGAAACACCAGACCTACAGTGGAATATGGTGATGGCAGCATCTTGCTATGGGAATGTTTTTCATGTGCTGCGACTGAGAATCTTGACAGAGTTGAAGGGACAATAGATGGGCCCAAATACCACACAATATTGCAAGAGAACTCGTTCCAGTCTGCTATGAATTTAAAGCTCGGGAGAAGATTCATCTTTCAAGATGACAATGACCCTAAGCATTAGACCAAAGTGACACTGGGATGGCTCAAAAACAGACAGGTGAATGTTTCGGAATGGCCAAGTCAAAGCCCTGATCTTAACCCTGTTGAGAATCTGGGGCATTGTTTGAAAACTGCTGTTCAGAGATACCATCTCATCAACATAGAGGGTACCTAGAAATCATGCCAAGAAGAATAGGGAAGAATCACAACTGAGCAATGTGCAGAACTGGGGCATATTTATATACACCAAAAGAATGAAGGCTGTTACTGCAGCAGAAAGTTTATTGACAAAGTATGAATATGCTGGGCTTGAATGCTTTGGCAAACAATCACTTTGGAGTTTTTCTTTAGTTATTTGGAGTTTGATAACGTTTTGTTACAGCACAAGAGTTCACATTAAAAATACCAAATGGATAAATATGTGGACAAATCTTTTGTCATGCAGAAAATTAGGATGACTTTTAAAGGGATTTAATACTTTTGCACGTCATTGTATGTTTGTGAAAGGGCTTGGTGGTAATTCTTTTTACCAGTATTTTCCATTAATTCTGAAATGATCACAGGGCTGAAGTTAGGTACGTATTCGGCTGGCATTTTATTCGCTCCCAGCTACTCCCAGTATAAGCTTGCAGTCAGCTACTTATTCATAGCTTTTTCTAATAGCTTTTAAAAAGCAGCTTCTTGTTCTTTTATAACAGCAAGGCAAAATAATTCTACAGCATGCACATTAATTGGCATCATTACAGACTGATCCATTATTTGAAAAAATAAATATTCCACATTTTGGTCCTGCACGGGTCAAAATTGTTAAACTCTAATTTAAGAAATGAATCTGTCCTGGACAAGTTTATATATGTTAATGTCACAAAACTATGAAAATTAAGGTGGCCCAATGTCATTTAACACTTTACAGTGCCCATTAAATATCACAGTAAATCCCATTTATCTGATGTTGAAGTGGGAATACATTGTCAGTTTCACCCTGATACTCGCACTGGGCAGAGCAAAACTCTGCTGCATCTTTAAAAAAACGCTTCTGTCTTTTCACAAAACTGTGAAAGGTAAGGTGGCCCAATATGATGTGAATAGCCCATGCAGGTCCTAAATGTTAAATGTTTAGCTTTTCAAAGAATGGACACGTTTAATAAATATACAAGTTATAGATGTGCAAGTATTGCGGTTAGGGCTTTGCACTTTTAACCCTTTGTTCGTGGGTTCAAGTCCCGAGACTGACACTGTGTGACCCTGAGCAAGTCACTTCACCTGTCTGTGCAGTGCGGGGTCGCCGGGCATAATAAATCTAACTAGTAGTAACTAAATGTTATGTTGCATAAAGACGTCAGTCGTAAATGTTGAATATTTTGCCTTTAGAATAAGTAACTGTTTTGCAAATACTGTGTGAAAAAGTACAGCATCGGGTTGCAAGCAAGCATGTAGATGGGACCGAATAAGAAGACGGCCGAATACATACCTAACTTCACCCTTGCGTTCATTACAGACTTAAGGGTAGATTCTGTTAAATAGTAATAATTACCACCAAGTCCTTTCGCAAACGAAAAAGTATATAGTGCCGTTTTAACGCAGCTGTGTCTCCTAGACACATCTCTTTAACCTCCATGACTCTACCGGCCATTGAGTTCCTGTTTCTTGCCCCACCCATTTCCTCTGAAGATCACGTGAACAACCAATATAGTTCACACGCAGAACCGATATAGTTCATACACAGAATTGTGATAGAGTGGGCACGCATAATCAATATGTTTCATACGCGAAGCGGACATAGTGCACACATACAACCAATAGAGTTCAAGTGCAAAATTGACAGGTTACCCACATGAAACCAATATAAGGCGTGCATGAAACCAATATAGTGCATACGTAAATCCATTGTTAGACCGTCAAAGAACGCAAGCCAATATAATTCATACGCAAACCGATAACATGCAAGCGTAAACCAATGCAGTTCACTCACAAACCAATAACAAACGTACTGGAACCAGTGATATACACACGCAAATCAATATACTGTAGTTCATATGCAAACCAGTGATATGCACGCACAAACGGATAATATACGGACACGAACCAATATAGTTCATATGAATGAAACCAGTATTGTACGCAGGCAATTAAGTATGCACGCAAACTGATAGTAAATATTCATAAACCAATAGCGTTGACACGTAAACCAATAGATTACACACAGAAATATATGATTTATGGCCTGTTTGGCCCCTCATACAAGAGTTTACGTATGTACTCACAGACTTCCTTACAGACTAGAAGATAAATATTAACTCAAGGTTATCCGCTGCTACATATGGAAGCGTATTAGGGCCATGGTGAAAAAAAAAATACAGACACAGTGAAGTGTTGAGATTTAAGTCGACATTTCCACTTTATTCTAGTAGTTTATTTTGTCAGTAGAATGTCGCAAACTAAACTGCATCTTAAAATTAATGTTTAATTTACTAAATTTTCTCAAACCCCGTCATAAATTAATGTAGCACATTAAATGCTTTATATTAGCCTAAGTGTTGCCCGACCCAGTTGTTAATCTGTATGCGCATCTTAAATTGACTTCCTCTTGCACTGAGAGGCGCCGGCAGCGATCGCCGCACATTGACTTCATGATATTCCTGCTCTATGAACATTCAAAATACTAAGATAAATACTTGATATCTTCTTCACGATGAAATGCATTTAAAGCATGTATTAAACATGGGTGGCGGGGGGCACGGTGGCGTGGCTGTAGTGCTGCTCCCTTGCATTAACAGTGTAGGTGTATTAGGTGTATGTTTAGTGTAGTGAACTTTGTGGCAGGTGAGACGAGGCTCGAAAAAACTGGAGACGACAATTTTACTTACAATCACCACTGCGTCTCACGGCCAAGCGGCAATTTTTGCCATGCCAGCTCTATATGCCGTGACGCATTCATCTCAATCTCTGTTTATTACCTGCTGCAATTTTGACTACGTTTGATTACATTTGTCCTATAATTACTGGAAAAAAGGAAATTGATCTCGGCACAAAAATGCAGGTGATAATGCAGTATGAGGGAGGTAAGAAAGCAAATGAAATACTGTGCTCTGGCTTTGAATCCAGTTAACCTCTGAAGCGTCTGTGTTGTGACTCACAATGAACTGCTTTGTGTGAACCACCTCGAAGGGGTAATGAAAACCATGCTGTACTCCTTTATGTGTTAATGTTTATTATTAACAGGCTGAAATGTTAAAATAGAAAACAGTGCTCAAACTCTGCCACTACAATTTCTCCTCTCACAGTTAACTCAATGAACACTGGGAGAAGCTCACACTGATGGTGTAACATAATAGAGACAAAATAAGGATTCGTTAAGTTGTTAAAGCTTTGGCACCCATGCAAGTAGCAATAATAAGAAAAAAAAATATATATCATTTACAAAAAAAAAAAATATACACATTGTACTAAGAATGATGAAAAAAACAGCATATAAAACAGAAAATATGACTTAAGGGACTCATTATAAGTACTATACATGTGGTAATGTTTGAATACATATACTGATCCATCTTATGTCAAGATTGACTTACAACCTGTCTGTCGGAACCGAATGTGGTTGTAAGTTGACAACTACCTGTATTTATTCATAGCCACAATTACCCATTTTTAATAAAATAATGTGTTTGGAGTAAATGGATCACAGTGGCGCACTTCAAACCATTGGCTACAATCCACCCTGATCCCACACAGTGCAGAAAGTTCAGTTAAGAACCTAGCTCTTGTGTTCTTCTAAGCAAGTAGAAATATTTGTTTTGCAATACTAAAAACAATTACAACTACAAATTACTAAACATTTGGATGGACAGTTACATATAACACACTATACGTGGATGATGACCACTTGATGAAAACCATCACTAGTGTTGTTTGGAGATCTCCTTTATTTCTTCTGCAAATATAATTACTTTATCAGTTTTTTGTCTTACGTTAGTTACATTATTGCAGTAGAATATCCCTGGGCCCTTACAGTCACTTTACATGATGTGTAGTCATGGCACGTGCAAATGTAATGTCTGTCTAAAGCACTTCAGTGGAGTTTACTGCTATTTGGCACCAGTAACCATCTCCAGGTTAGGTGTGTAAACATTTAGGAGGCAATGTGCCCACCCTTTGGCATATGATCCCTTCTTATTAATTATAACAGAAGGCAAATGCTACTGTTGAATTTCCAAATCTTTTGCTATGATTAGTTTAAATAAACAAGCTGTTTCTAAATCTATAGTCCACTGATCATTAAAATCAGTGTGTACTTGCATTACTGCATAATTTTCAGATTGTAAAAAAACTCAAGTATTTCCAGTCCTGCTAAACTTAACTACAGTGGTGTGAAAAACTATTTGCCCCCTTCCTGATTTCTTATTCTTTTGCATGTTTGTCACACAAAATGTTTCTGATCATCAAACACATTTAACCATTAGTCAAATATAACACAAGTAAACACAAAATGCAGTTTTTAAATGATGGTTTTATTATTTAGGGAGAAAAAAATCCAAACCTACATGGCCCTGTGTGAAAAAGTAATTGCCCCCTTGTTACAAAATAACCTAACTGTGGTGTATCACACCTGAGTTCAATTTCCGTAGCCACCCCCAGGCCTGATTACTGCCCCATCTGTTTCAATCAAGAAATAACTTAAATAGGAGCTGCCTGACACAGAGACGTAGACCAAAAGCACCTCAAAAGCTAGACATCTTGCCAAGATCCAAAGAAATTCAGGAACAAATGAGAACAGATGTAATTGAGATCTATCAATCTGATAAAGGTTATAAAGCCATTTCTAAAGCTTTGGGACTCCAGCGAACCACAGTGAGGGCCATTATCCACAAATGGCAAAAACATGGAACAGTGGTGAAACTTCCTAGGAGTGGCCGGCCGACCAAAATTACCCCAAGAGCGCAGAGACGACTTATCCGAGATGTCACAAAAGACCCCAGGACAACGTCTAAAGAACTGCAGGCCTCACTTGTCTCAATTAAGGTCAGTGTTCACGACTCCACCATAAAAAAGAGACTGGGCAAAAACGGCCTGCATGACAGATTTCCAAGACGCAAACCACTGTTAAGCAAAAAGAACATTAGGACTCGTCTCAATTTTGCTAAGAAACATGTCAATGATGGCCAAGACATTTGGAAAAATACCTTGTGGACTGATGAGACAAAAGTTGAACTTTTTGGAAGGCAAATGTCCCGTTACATGTGGCATAAAAGGAACACAGCATTTCAGAAAAAGAACATCATACCAACAGTAAAATATGGTGGTGGTAGTGTGATGGTCTGGGGTTGTTTTCCTGCTTCAGGACCCGGAAGGCATGCTGTGATAGATGGAACCATGAATTCTACTGTCTACCAAAAAATCCTGAAGGAGAATGTCCGGCCATCTGTTCGTCAACTCAAGCTGAAGTGATATTGGGTGCTGCAACAGGACAATGACCCAAAACACACCAGCAAATCCACCTCTGAATGGCTGAAGAAAAACAAAATGAAGACTTTGGAGTGGCCTAGTCAAAGTCATGACCTGAATCCAATTGAGATGCTATGGCATGACCTTAAAAAGGCGGTTCATGCTAGAAAACCCTCAAATAAAGCTGAATTACAACAATTCTGCAAAGATGAGTGTGCCAAAAGTCCTCCAGAGCGCTGTAAAAGACTCATTGCAAGTTATCGCAAACGCTTGATTACAGTTATTGCTGCTAAGGGTGGCCCAACCAGTTATTAGGTTCAGGGGGCAATTACTTTTTCACACAGGGCCATGTAGGTTTGGATTTTTTTTTTCTCCCTAAATAATAAAAACCATCATTTAAAAACTGCAAGAAAACGACAATTAACAAATGAAATCAGAAAGAGCATTATTACCCTTAGAAGTGTAGGCCCTTCATTTAGAGAAATTACAAAGTGTTTAAATGCCACAGCTTACCCTGGCATTGTTGCTGACCTTGTCCATCCCTTTGTTACCACAGTGTACCCATCTACTGATTGCTACTTCCAGCAGGATAATGTGCCATGTCACAAAGCTCAGATCATCTCAGACTGGTTTCTTGAATATAACAGTTTACTTAAATGGCCTTCATATTCACCAGATCTCAATCCAAAAGAGCACCTATGATATTTGGTGGAATAGGAGATTCGTATTATAGATTGGCAGCAGACAAATCTGCAGCAACTGTGCGATGCTATCATGTCAATATGGACCAAATTGCCTTAGGAATGTTTCCAGCACATTGTTTTATTTGTTTACATATACAATTTATACACAATGATCAGCAAAAACATTAAAACTGCCTGTGTAATACTTTGGTTTGGATTTTTTTTCTCCCTAAATAATAAAAACCATCATTTAAAAACTGCATTTTGTGTTTACTTGTGTTATATTTGACTAATGGTTAAATGTGTTTGATGATCAGAAACATTTTGTGTGACAAACATGCAAAAGAATAAGAAATCAGGAAGGGGGCAAATAGTTTTTCACACCTCTGTAAGCTGCGAGGTGGGGCCTCCATAGATTAGACTTGGTTTTTCAGCACATTCCACAGATGCTCGATCGGATTGAGATCTGGAAAATTTGGAGGCTAAGTCAACACCCTAAAGTGTTTGTTATGTTCCTCAAAAAATTCTTGAACTATTTTTGTAGTGTGGCAAGGCGCATTATTCTAATTAAATAATCCATTGCCATCAGTGAATATGTAGGCATATGTGGTCTACAACCATCTTTAGGTTATTGGTGTGTGTCAAAGTAACATAAACATGAATAGCAGGACCCAAGTTTTTCCACAAAACAATGCCCATAGCATTACACTGCCTCTGCTGGCTTGCCTTCTTCCTATATTGCACCCTGCCTCCATTTGTTCCCCAGATAAATGAAGCACTCCAACCTGTCTATCCAAATGATCTTAAGGAAAACTATTTATTAGACCAGGTCTTGTTCTTCCATTGCTCCATGGTCTAGTTCTGAAACTGGTGTGCCCGTTACAGGAACTTTCTGCAATAGACATGGGTCAACATGGAGCTTCTGATCGGTCTGTACCTATATACCTCCATATGCAGTTTTTGTGTGTTCTAGCATGTTTCTCTAATGGCCAGCATTGCGTTTTTCAACAATTTGTGCAACAGAATCTCTTCTGTGAGTTTAGACCAGATTGACTAACCTTTGCTCCCAATGTTCAACAATGAGTCATGGGCATCTGTGACCCTGTTACTTTCTTGGACCAGTTTTGGTGGGCATTAACCAGTGCATAACTGGGATCATGACCTGTTGTTTTAGAGATGCACTGACCCAATCGTCTAGCCATTACAATTTGGCCCTTGTCAGAGTCTCTCAGGTCCTTACGCTTGCCTATTGTTTTCTGCTTTCAACATATCACCTTCAAGAACTGGCTGTTCACTTGCTGCATAATATATTTCACCCCATAACAGGGGCCACTGTATCAAGATAATGAATGTTATTTTCTAGTACTGTCAGTGGTGTTGCGGCTGATCAGTTTATGTATATTTAAGTCTGGTTTAAAATTTTCTGTCATGCTGCTGCTTTATTTATACAGTTTATGTAACATTTTCTTTTGACTTTGCACTACTGAAAGTTTGAAATATTCATTTTTGATATATTTGATTATTTCATGTAATTATTATTTGACTTTCAGATATTTTTGGTTATCACTATTAACCCTTTTGTTTACTTAATATAACTGATATTTGATGATTCCTTCCTGTTTTTGCTTTTAACTTTAACTTTAATAAATCAAAATATTTATTTTGTACTGTTGTCCCCGTGTCTGCGTGGGTTTCCTCCAGGTACTCTTGTATCCTCCTACAGTCCAAAGACATGCAGGTTAGGTGCATTGGCGATTCTCACTTGTCCCTAGTGTGTGCTTGATGTGTGTGTGTGTGTGCACGCCCTACTATTCCAGATGTGGCCTTACTAGTTCATTTTGAGCAGCACATTTTGCAATTCAATATCCCATTAATCTTGTTAATTGTTCCTAAACAATGTTTGTTTTTTTAATAATGACAATCTATTATAATTTGTAAGCCTTTTCCTAAAGTCATATATTTTATCTCCAGACTTAACATTTTTAATTATTATAAATATTTTATGTTCTTTTTTGAAAGACTTTGTCCTGAATTATTTTAAACTTTATTTGTCACATACTGTATCTGTCCAAATATGAATTATGCCAGGTCTACATGTAATCATTTTGGTGACAATTTTATTCAAACAGATTTCACCCAGTATAGTATTTTGGATTTAGGAATTGAGCTATCTTTCTGCTTGACTTGTTTAGTGTGTAATCATCCGAGAAAGATAGAGGAGTACACAGTATTGGTGTGCTAACAGGTCAACCCATTTAATTCAAAGAATGCGAATGGTGGCACGACACAAAAGCTGGCACTCATTGGGCATCTTCTCGGTGCTGCAGAGGGAAAAGACTAAACATTTAGCGACAATGCCCCTTCTTGGCTCAGAGTATTATCGCATACCTTAGCTGAGCCATGAAAGTAATTCTGAAGTGCCCATGTGTGACAAGTGTTATCTGTAAATATATCACTTTGATTTAACAAATCTATTGCCATCACATACATAAATTTCATTAAGCAGTGGTCACAGCAATGCTGCTTTTTTAACATACATAAACAGGAATATAAAGAACAAGCTGGTCAAGTTTGCACATTATATTAAACTATGTAGAAATTGCATGTTACAGTTTATTTCTTATAATTATAAGATATATTGAAATGTTAAGTATCTGGTGATGCCGATACCAATCCAATATGTTTTATCTCTAACAATTAATAAGCTTTAAATGAGCTATTTTGATCAATGAACTTTATTTAAGAAGTATGATCTAAAAGAACCGTACCAAAACTGATAACATAACTACTCTTATATGTAAATGGAAGAAACACAACAAAATATTGATTTGTTTAGTTGAACCCTTACCAAAAATATCTTATATTTTGTATCTGAGCAAAATTAGAGCATTTGAAGTAAAGAAATTGTAATTCTAGTATAATAACTATAAAAATTACAGTTATTAACAAGAATATAATAAAATCTCAATATGCCTCAACATAAACAAATGAGGTACACATAATTGACATCAAATATAATTATTTTTCTAACCAATCAATCATTAAAAAGAATTCAATATAAATTTGAAAAAGTCAGCTGTGTATAAGTTTAATGTCTTCCCTTAGCTGCGTCACTTTTAACAACTTTCAAAACAAAAATCAGAGCTTATTGGCTCGTCTTTTGTAGATCTCTCTGTATCAGGAGGGACACATTTTTCTTTAGAATACTGGCATTCCAACTTCCTGAGCTGTTGGCCTAGTCCTTTTATTAGCTTTATTAAGAGAGCAATGAAGACTCCACACTAGCTATGTCAAATTAGCCAAAACTTAAGGGTTAAATATTGACATTAAACAAAAGTAAATGTTCAAATATATATATTCAAATAGTATATATATATATATATATATATAAAAAAAAATAAATAAAATGTAATTATTTTTTATGGCATGGATTCAACAAAATGCTGGAAACATTCCTCTGGGATTTTGGTCAATTTTGACATGATAGCATCACACAGTTGCTGCTCCTTTCTCCATTTGTGTCTGTTTGGGTGTGCATGCTGTCTCCTTAATTACACATAGGCAAGATCAACCAATTCCTTATGACAATCCAGACAAGCTATCTTCTTCATATTCAGCGACCTTGAGCTCAAGGAGCTGGATCAGCTGGCATCTCTCACAGATGTATGAATTTTGGAAGTGGACTTTCTCAAAACCATCTTCCAAAATGTCTGGCATTATATTGGACCTATACTGTACTGGCCTCATGATTTGAAAGTTGACTGAGTAACAGTTAAGCCCTTTTAAAATGAAATGAAAATTATGATTTTAAACTACATATGGGCGGCACGGTGGCACAGTGGTAGCGCTGCTGCCATGCAGTAAGGAGACCTGGGTTTGTTTCCTCCTGCGTGGAGTTTGCATGTCCTCCCACAGTCCAAAGACATGCAGGTTAGGTGTATTGGCGATCCTAAATTGTTCCTAGTGTATGCTTGGTGTGTGTGTGTGTGTGTGTGTCCTGCTGTGGGGCTGGCATCCTGCCCGGGATTTGTTCCTGCCTTGCGCCCTGTGTTGGCTGGGATTGGCTTCAGCAGACCCCCGTGACCCTGTGTTAGGATATAGCGGGTTGGAACTACATGTCCTGTATAATACATGCTGGCCCTCTCTATGCCCATGTATCAGATTTTTAAAATGCTCTCACTACTAAAAACTTTGATTCATCTGCTACCGACTTACTTTAAGCTGCCTGTTGAAAATGTTTTTATCTGTTACTAGACTTTCCCTTAAGCCTGTCTGTAAGAAACTGTTTGTTTGATTCTTCCTTTTTTCCTTATCAAATGCAACTATGAATAGTATAACTGCTTAAATGATCTCCTTTTTAAATGTGATCTTTACCCTATTGCAAATTTATGTCAGTTATGTACCCAAGTTAACTAATAATCTTTATTTTCTTCCTCACTTTAAAACCCAATAGTTTATTTACTCTTAATAGATAAATTATTATATCACAGCAGCATCACCACTGTTTATATAATTCACTGTAACTAGTGTGAATTTAACTCTCATTTCAGTATTAGAGATTTCACTATATTTTAATGTTAATCTGTTAGTATTTATGAAGAAACTATGCATTATTTTAATACATACTAAGGGTGAATCAATAGATATGGAGCGTGCATAAGAAGCTCTCATTAGTGTAGCAGAAATTTAATGAGAAACTCAAAACAGTGTAGCTTTAACACTAAATAAGGGTTAATTGTATTTTTGAAGAGTAAAAATAAACACTGAATAGTGTTAACATAAAGTGTGAATCATGTTAAAAAGGCCTCAATAAATATCCAATTAAAAATGTTCAAAAATCAGAACTATGTATACTGTTATCAGTAATTATTAGCCATATGTTATTCCATCATCCTTTTGGGCAATAATAGAACATAAAGCTACTTTTGTACTTTTTTATTAAGCAAATAAATTAAAAAAAATTTGGGGGTGTTTAAACAAGTCTTACTTTTCACCCAATGTCAATACATTACATCAAGGCAATACAATACATCATCAATGTAGAAAAGCAGAACTTTCCCATAATGATTCCACATATGTCTGCTATGCATGAAGTTTTTAACTGAAAGTTAACAGAACACACATTTGGCTTATGACAGAACAATTCGATCATCTTAACACCTTGCAAGCCCCTCAAATACATCCTATGCAAACTGTACAACACAAATCAAAAGCTCAGCTAGTATTATAGACAACAACAGCATTTTTTTATATAGCACATTTTCATAAAAATTATGCAGTTCAAAGTGCTTTAGAAGATGAAGAAAGAAAAATATAAAAATAAGATTAAGCTTACAAAGTAATAAAGAATAAAGTAAGGTGCAATGGCCAGGAGGACAGAAAAAAACAAGAAAAAATTCTAGAAGGCTGGAGAAAAAAAAAACAAAATCTTCAGGGGCTCCACTGCCACGAGACCGCCCAGCCCCCACTGGACAGCACCTTCCGGGATGCATGCTTTCAATTGGTCCATACAAATGCTGAAGATCAAACGGTTTACAAAAACTCAAACTATGCACTTCTGTAGTTTCCTTTTCTTCTCTGTCACAAAATCTAAAGACATGGTAATGTTTCCTGAAATACCGTGTGACTAGTGAATCAATTATAAAATCGATATATTCTTGTACCAACAGCATTATCATTATTCTTTAAAAGAATGGAAGCTTGTGCATTATTTTCTTATATAAAATTATTATGCTAATAATTTTAATCCACTTAAGTGTAATAGATATTTTCATCTTTTAGAAATTTAAGAGACATGGCCAACTGTTCGCCAACACCAGACTTCCAAACAGCACCCAATAGAAATCTGGTGTGTTTTGGCTAGGGACTTTGAGAATATTATAAAGTTTTGGAAAGTGTTTTTGAAAAGTCTGTGCTTTACTTAAAATCCCATACACAATATGTGTAAAAGAGGATCTGTTTTCCTAAAGCATGTGGGGTAAAGTATCACAACATGTTTCTTGGGTATTACGTTTTGGTTGGGGTATACCAACTTTAAAAGTTTGTGATGGTCATAAATTAAGTACGTAGATACTACAATTATACCATAAGTAACACTTGGAGAAAAAATATGTGCATTATTTGTAATGAAAAGCAACAAGTTTCTGAATTACAAGTGGTACTGTCATGTAGTGCATAAACACACAATCCTTGACTCACAGAAGTTCAAAACCAACCAAGAAAAAAGTCAGGCAGGCTGAGGAAGACAGGGCCCAACAGCCCTTAAGCTAAACGAAATGGTGACCTTTTAAGCTGCATCATAAGCTTTTAATAAGCTTTTAATGGCTAATAGCATTAGAACTAAAATTCACAACAGAACAGAATTCACAACAGTTCCATATGCCCAAACAGTAATGGGGTGTTTCTAACAAGGCATGAAGTTTGAATTCAATTCAACCCCAAATTGTTTCTACTTTTCTCCTTGTTTACATTTACTGGATATCTTTTATGTTACAACTATCCAATGTGTTGATTTGTGAAAGTAGCTATTCCTTTTAGAGAAAATGTTCTTTTAAATACCCAAACAACAAGTTGAGCTCATATTGACCCACTCATTTAAGAACATCACGCATGATGTCTAATGAAAAATTGCTGCACACGTGAAAAAACTGTAAATTCAATATATTCGATACTGAAGAATTACATTTTGAGGGTCAATTTAACAATACAAACTGCAGGCATCCTACCCCGTGAGTGTAATATAGTTGTATTGGTTAAATATTTAGAGAACAGTGAGTGGGTTTTACAGTAACTTCCACCACTGAAGTGTTTGTCAAAAAAAGTTGGAATAGATGAGGTGCACAAATCTCTGTGTTTCTGAACATGAATTTCAGACTTTGCAAAACAGGAATATATGTGGTGACCTGTGGTATCTGGCAACTTGATTGTAAGAGACAGTTCCTTTGTTTAATCTATAGTAATACCTAACAATAATAATAATAATAATAATAATAATAATAATAATACATTTTATTTATACAAGGTGCCTTTCTGAGAACTCAAGGACACCGAACAAACAATAAATAAATAAATAAATAAAAAGACACATTATAAACAACTTAAAACATCAGAAAAAACAGAAGATATAAAAATTAAAACCAAACAAAGCCACTTTAATCATAAAGAAAATATCATTTTAAACAGATGCATTTTAAGTTTACATTTGAAGGTTGAAAATGATTTGATATTTCTAATCTCAGTAAGTAATGAATTCCGGAGCCTGGAAGCAGAACAGCTGAATGCTCTGCTCCCCTTGGAGGTTAGACAGGCGAGAGGGACGGTCAGGTGGATGGAGGAATATGAGCTAAGGTTACGGGAGGTAATGGCAACATGAAGAAGGTTGGACAGATATGGAGGGGCGAGGTTATGAATGGCCTTAAATGTTAATAGCAGAATTTTAAAATCAATTTGAAACTTAATCGGGAGCCAATAAAGCTGCTGCAAGACCGGAGTAATATAATGAATAGATGAGGTTTGAGTAATGATGTGAGCTGTAGAATTGTGGACTAGCTGAAGCTTATGGAGAGATTTATTAGAGAGACCAAAGAGGAGTGAATTGCAATAGTCCAGACGAGAAGTAACAAGACTGTGAACAAGAATGGCAGTGGTATGGGGAGTGAGGGAGGGGCGGATGCGATTAATATTAAATAGGTGGAAATAAGCAGACCAAGTGATGTTATTAATGTGAGGTTGGAAAGATAGAGTACTGTTGAGGATGACACCCAGACTCTTGACCTGAGGTGATGGGGAAACAACAGAGTTATCAATCACAAGAGAAAGATTATCGTCTTTGGATAATGATGATTTTGAGCCAATGAGGAGAACCTCAGTTTTTTCACAGTTTAATTTAAGAAAATTCGAAGAAAACCAGGATTTAATTTCAGCAATACAGTCAATAAGTAAAGATGGTGGAAAGGAAGAGGTGGGTTTACTAGCAAGGTATAACTGGGTGTCATTAGCATAAGAGTGAAAATTAATGTTATGTTTACGAAAGATATTGCCAAGGGGAAGAAGGTAAATAATAAAAAGAAGAGGCCCCAGGACAGAGCCCTGTGGCACATCTGAAGTAACAGCGGAGGGTTTGGATGTGAAAGTTTTAAGCTGAATGAACTGAGTAAGGCCTGAGAGGTAGGATCTGAACCAATCAAGATGAGTATGGGTAATTCCAATCAAAGATAATCTATTAAGGAGAGTGGTATGACAAATAGTATCAAAGGCCGCACTCAGATCAAGGAGGATGAAAATAGTAATTAAACTGGAGTCAGCAGCCATAAGAAGGTCATTGGGAATTTTAACAAGCGCCCTTTCTGTGCTGTGAAGGGGGCGACAACATGATTGGAACTTTTCATATAGATTATTATGAGACTAGACATTAAGCCCGTTACAATAACGGGCGCTAGAACAGTAGTGCATAAACATTAGTAGGAAAAGTCTATATTAAATGGCAAGGGACCCAGACCTCATTCTGTTTCTTGTCTTAATTTTTTTTTTGTCAAAAATATTTTTGCAAGAAGCCTAAAGTAAAATAATAATAAAAATAAAATAGAAACGTATGACAATACAGTAAGTATAATTAATATTGCCTTAGTGTAAACCTTTGTAACAATCTGTAATACACACAATCTGAAGAAGATATTTAGGAAAAATGTTCTATTTTTTTACCTCATGAAATTTTTTTATAAAATTTCATTATAGACATTTCTTGTAAATATTCTGTCTGAGTTTGGCAAGAGTTTGCCTTGATCAGGACCATCTACAACCTTGACAACAACATCTGGAAAACTTCTAACTCTTGATAATGCAACATATAACTGACCATGGCTCAATACTGGTACTGGCAAGTAAATGCCAACTTTTTGTAAGGTTTGCTCTTCTGAGTCTCTCTCTTTTAGCATTTTTTTGACGCTCATTTTCTTTTTCTTCAATCTATCTATTTGTTCGGATTTTTTTTTGTCTTTCAGCCTTTCTTTTGTTGATGTTTACTTGTTGAGCTGACCGTTCTTCCAGGAGATGTTACTTATATAGGATTTGATTGTGTCTTTTGTTCTACTTGACGTGTCCTTTTTTTTTTGGGTGGCATGTTGTTAGTAGATATGTCCGTAATATTTTCTCTTACAGTAAAACTGGCTTGTATGTGGCTGTAATATGCGCCAGTGTATTGTGTGCCTTTAAATTTCTCTCGCAGTAATACTGGTTTGTATTTCTGTAAAATGCCTGTAATTTTCTCTGACAGTAATACTGGCTTTGATGTCCGTAATATGACTTTATTTTTCTGTCACAACAGTGGTCAATCAGCAGAGTGTCCCCAGCAACTAATGTAATGTGTGGCATGCAGTTGATGATCGTGACTGTGTTGTCTCCCCAGCAAGTATTTTAATCTGTGCTGGGGTGTAGCTGATTATTGTACGCGTGGCGTCTCCCCAGCAACGGATTTTATGTGCGCGGCCGCGACTACCTAATCAGCAATCTCCCCAGCAATGATGTCTTTTATTTGCTTATCATGCGCTGCCGTGGCAAGGCCATTCACTGTGTGCCCAGCTTCGAGTGTGTGCGAACAAGGTGCTGTGCGCATGGGCGGGGCACAATGCGATGTGCGTCGCGGCCCTGCGCATGCGCACTTCAGCAGAAGACACAGACACCTGGACGCACACAGGGCTTTTATTAAAGAGGATATTTGCTTATCATGCGCTGCTGCGGCAAGGCCATTCACTGTGTGCCCAGCTTCCAGTATGTGTGCTTTATTTGCTTATTATGCGCTGCCACGGATAGGCCATTCACTGTGTGCCCAGCTTCAAGTGTGTGTGTACCCAAGTTGCTGTGCGCATGGGCGGGGCACAGTGCGATGTGTGTCGCGGCCCTGCGCATGTGCACTTCAGCAGAAGACACACACACACGGACACCTGGACGCACACAGGGCTTTTATTAAAGAGGATAAGTGGGAGTGAAGTTGAATAGCTACTATTTTTTCAAGAATTTTGGAGATAAATGAGTAAGTTAGTAATAGGGAGAAAATTATTGAAGTTAGTAGGATCAGCACCAGGTTTTTTCAGTATTGGGGTTATTGCAGCAGTTTTAAAAGATGAAGGAACAGTACCAGTAGTGAGAGAAGAGTGGATTATGGCAGAAATGAGAGGGACCAAAGAGGCGAGACAGGCTTTAACCAGAACTATAGCGAGGGGGTCCAGCTGACAAGTAGATTTACAGATGAGATCTGACATTTCTGAGGAAGTGGGAAGCTGGAAAGATGAAAGAGTGAATAGGCGAGTGTAGTTTAAAAGAATAAGAGAATTACAGAAAGCAACCCAAAGCTATTTCAAGGGGCTCAATAATTCCCCTTTGTTACCAATGTATTTATCTCTTTGAGCATCTATATTAACACAAAAATGTATTTTTCAAAATCTTTCAAGTTGTGTTGTACTGTTCACTTTAAAGAATCATTTGCAGAGGAGACAAAGAGTACTTGCGCATAACCTGAAAGTGCTTTCTCGCCTTCATATTCCTCTAGATCACATACAATTGATGAAACTACATTAGTGGAAGCACCTCTTCCTTCTAGTTTTGTAACAATATCTGCATTTGTTCTGATGAAAGACAAAAATACACTGTTCTCAAAATTTGGTGCTGAAAAATCTTCTAAAGCATGTCCATGAGGAAATATATCAGTATTTGTATTCAAAGTTCTATTAGGTAGTTTTAGGATAGATAACTATTGCCTAAATGTTTCCTAATCCAGAATAGGTGCTAAATTGTTTTCTACCCATTCCTTCTCGACACATGAATTTGAATGTTGTAGTTGAATAAAAGCCATGGTCCAACTTTAAATGCATAATGAGTGTCTGACTAAATGCGTATAATGCTTTGTTTCTAAAACAAGACAACATTCTAAATTATTCTTCTCATTACAAATATTAGTCATTCAGTAGTTTTGCTCAAACCTCTTTTAATGTTGAGGGCCTCACTTGTTTATCCAAACATCAATTGTGTAGACAGTTGCTCGAATGAAAATGTAGAAATTAAGGAGTGCATTGTCATAAGTTAAATTAAAAACAAAGTGAGCCTCATAAGGCTAACCAAATGTATAGAGGGAACCTGCCACCAGATAGGGGGAGAGTTATTTATCAAGGTCTATGTAAAAGTCCTCTTCCAGCAGCAAGGAGGTATGACAGTTGTCCATCTCAATGATGAAGATGTTCATCAAAGCTGTTTTAAGACTATAAAGAAAAAAGCCATCACTCCAATTACTGTTTACTAACAGCTTCTAAGCATAGTATATACAATCACACATTATTTCACACAACATTGTTACCTTTTGATACACCACATATCTGCATTTGCAGCACTATTTTTGAAATCTCCCTTGTCCCCAGGTTAAAGAAGGAAATGAACAAGTAAAGTCATTGTCCCAGTCTGAAAAAGACAAAGATGGAACTTCAAAGATGGAAATAATTATTTTATTTCTGATGCTGAATACATTTGAATTTCCCCACCGGATTCATTAAGTTTAGCCCTGCGGTTGGCTGGCGCCCTGCCCGGAGTCTGTTTCCTGCCTTGCGGCCTGTGTTGGCTGGGATTGGCTCCAGCAGACCCCCATGACCCTGTAGTTGGGATATAACGGGTTGGATAATGGATGGATGGATGGATTCATAAAGTATATCTAATCTAATCTAATATACAGGATGTGTCAAAGTTAGCCCCATAGCTTCTTCCTTGATTTTTGGCTTGAATGCAGTGTCCAACTTTTCCATCATTATAGAGGCTGTTTCAACATGCAAAACCCCAAAATAATTAGACAGCTACATTCACAATTATCTTTGTATTATACATAAGTATTTGACCAACCGACCAGTCCTTTGGTGCCTAAAAACCTATTTTTAGAATGTTACTTGTTTTGTCCAGTTCATCTAGTCAATGTCTGTAATGAAAGGTCTCCTTACTCTTAAGGAAGATCTGAGTGTCATCATAAATATGGATAATGAAGGCAATGGTCTCACTAACATCATCTTCATCAAGGTGCTCCTCTGGGTTGGTAGATCTCTTCAGGGAAGTTTCTCCCAAATCATAGCCAGTATAATTTTCCTTAGTAGCACAATGAGATATATTCCTCTGCACCGTATTTAGCCACCATGCAAGGTAGTCAGTTCCACTAGCTATCAGCATCACAGAAGTGCTCCTGTAGAATTAAAAAAAAGAAAAAAATATTAATCATGGTGGCCACAGTTACTGTGAAACAAATACAGGCAAACAAGGAGAAAATCATTAAAAGGTAATTTTAGGCTAAAAGATGAAAGGTAAGGGGGGAAACAAACTCCAAGAAAGTAAAGGAAGAAAGCATGACAGCAGATGTTGAAAATTTGCCATTAGAAATAACAAAGGGAAATATTAAACCATCAAAGCTGGAGAAATATTTGATTACATTGTATGCATGAGTTTAGCGTCTCCTGTTTTTCTTTGAAAAGAAGCTTTAAAGCCATATGAAAGAACACAAACAGAGACATCATTGTGGCTATGATCAAAGGAAGTGTTGTGTTTTACAATAAGCTTTGTAAGCGATGTTAATTTTAATGGCTCCACCATACTCTTTGAAACGATCTGCAAGCCATCTCTTTATTTCAATTGTGCAGATGGCTGAATACTTCTTAAAAAATTCCAGTATACCAGATTTTTAGACTAGCAAGAGTCCCATTATTTAATATTGAATTCACCATTCACATTGGCTAAAAATCATTATCAGATACAATCTGTTATAGCTCAAAGTGTCTGGTGGAGAATATGGTTATCCTCTGTGAAATGAGCTGTGGATGAGAAATTTGTTTAGGTTAAGCAGTCGACAGAAGTAGATCAAAGTGGGTTAGGAAGAGAGAGAGAGAGAGAGTTTTAATGTGTAATGGGAGGAACAACAGGATTCAGGTTAATTATTGGGGTTTCTTTTAGGGTGGATGTTATGAGGTCTACTGCTGGCTTGATTGAGGTATCTGTCCATTATATGAGAAGGATATCCTCTGCTAATAAAGAAACTCCTCATTTTGAGCGCTTAACTACAGAAATCACCCTTATCACTGCAGAGGCGTCAGAGTCTTAAGAAACTATGAAAGATATAGGAAGAACATGCAAAATCCGTGTAGGTAGGACCACTGTGCCACTGTGCCCACTCTTGAACATGCTACATACAATTGCACCATTCACCACCTACAGCACATTTCTGCTGTTGGTCAATTCTTGCTTTTCCCGGTGACATGGCTTTTGTTGATGGTTATTGTAAAACACAATTTTAGAGTAAATTGTATTCTTTTCAATTCATACAGGCAATTAGTAGAAATAAATAGGATTTTGGGTATAAATATAATTTCACCCTGTAGCAGATCCTGTAAAAAGTGGTAACATCTGTCAGATATGAATGTAACGCTTTGATCTGTAATCTTACACCAAAGTTATGGAAGGCTTAGATCAGAAAGCTGTATACATTGAACCATGGTTTCCTTTAATTTATTGCATGCAGCATTCACGTTTACAGGCTGCACATTTGTATCCAATGTAGTGAACTCACCACTTTAAGTACTGTGTACCTGCATTTACCCAAAATTACCAAAGTTCTGCAGCTTTGGTATGCTTTGTGGGATTCTGAAAAGCTTGACATGTTGAAATGGTTCCACATACAAAATATCTTCATTTTAAAAACTTTAGTAAAATTTCAAAGTAAAACAGTTTACACAAAAATAAAGAAAAGATTGGTGCTGCAAATAAAATAAAAGTTCTTGTTTAAGAGAAGTACTGTTTAACGCTTATAAATCTTTCATTTCTTTAAGTATGGTTATACAGCAGGACCATTTCTAAAACGGTCAGAAAACTGAATGCTTATGCCATTTCCATACTGTAAATGTGTCTTTCGGTCCATGCTATCACAGGGGGACCCCTTTAGTGAGTTGAGCAAGCAGCTACAGAAATAATGGCATGCCCTCACTCCAGCCTTGTTTTGTACATAGGGCATGAAGTAGGCTAGTATGCTGTATCAGCAGTTATCTAGTTGAGTATTACAAATTGGAGTTTAGCATCACATTGTGGTCTGACTTTGAAGGGGACACCCCAATTCTCCGCAATGTTGCATTTATTTTACCACAAAGTTCCTCCAACCCTCAGTTTTTTAACACTAGAATCTCTGAAGTCTGCGAAACAACTTGCTATCCCGGGTCACTTTAAATTCCCTTGCACCTCTTGTAATAAGTTTATGTTTAATATGTCACTGTGCTTTGTACAAGATTTTCTAAATCTGCTTCTTCTCACATATACAGGCCAGATTTAGCACACAAGGACTCAGCATTTAGAACTGCTAGGCTAAGCATAGGACAAGATAGACAAAGACAAACGGGCAAGATGCACTATTTCTGTGTGTTAAAAGTCAGCATGCCTCTGTTTGCCTGCACATGGAGAAAGAGTATAATGCCTTGGAACATTGCCCGGCACATCTTTGAAGCTGACGGATGGATGGAAGATTACATCATCCGATCCTGAAAATCCTTCCAGCTCAGTTGTGAAAATGTCAGACTCTGGGTTTGTCATTGGCTTCCTCGTCTGTTATGCCATGTAAATCTCTTATGTGATTTCTTACCGCCATATCATTATGGGAAGGATATCGCCTTTTTACATTATATCTATATAGTTTCAGGTTATTTAAAAGAACTTATTCCAGCCAGGGACCTAGCTCCCCCTGTTGGATAGACCTCCTCATCAGCATCTTTTGTTTTACAAATGTGTTGATCAGCACAGGCAGCAGACAGCCTGCTTTCCCATCCCTCACCAACACAGCTTTAGTCGTACACAAAGTTCTCCCAGCTCAAGTCTGTTTATCTGGGTGTGAGGTGCCTTGAATTGTATTGGGTAAATAATATATCGTTATTTGGAATACATACATTTCATGTGTATTCTGTATCTATAATGATCTGTGTAAATTTTGGATGACAGAAGGCAAGAAATGTTGAACACATACCTTAAACAGAAACTTTTTTCATGTTCTACTAATAATTGGCAAAATGCCAACATGAAGTGTATAATGTGTGAAGACTGAAGTCCAAATATCAAATAAACACTTTCACAAAAGACACAGATATAACAAAACAAGTGCATTTTTTTCTATAATTAAACCAAAGTAAAGTAAATTGGGATAGGGTATGAAACATACACACACACACACACACATGCACGTATATGTTTGTTTGGCTGCTGCAGCAGTAAGAACTCCTGTCTCCAAGTCCAGAAGTTGTGGGTTCAGTCCCAGGTCCTTCATACATTAACTGTTTTGAGTAGTGAGTGGCTATTATTATTACTATTATAGAATAAAAACATACGTTTGATTTATTTGAGTCTGTAACAGCTGGTGTAAATTTATGATACTTGTAAAAGTTAGCGTTTTGTTTTTTTATTCACTTTTATTCTCTTAGTCATGTTCATGCTCCTCCCGATCTGTCACTGTTGGTTTTCCAATAAAGACATGCTATAACAGAGGTGAACTCAGATGAGGATGAGGGTTCTACATCGGAGAAAGAGAACAGAAGCCCTCCCTGCAAAAATCCACTCATTCTCATCATATTCCATTGAACACCTTTAAGAGCAAATTGTCTAGCTGAATCACTATCTGGTTTGGGAACTGCTTTGTCTCAGACCAAGTTCTACAGTCTCAGACTTGTTCTACAGTGGATAGTGCACTCAACAGAAAAGATCATTCGGACCTCTCAGTGCTCCATTAAAAATATCCTTATTCGCAAAGCCTATTGCTTTGTGAAAGACAGGCTCCCACTACTTCCATAGACTCTTTGTCCAACTTCCATTTGGCAGATAGTACTTTAGCATATGAACCAGTTCTGCCAGGGTCTGCAACAGCTTCTAGTCCTTGGCTGTCTGGACTCTGAACTCTGTGCTGTGCCCCTTCCCTGCTTATTTGTATGCATTACATTTGTTACACTTGTCATTACTGTTGTTTTTTATTATTAGGTGTTATTATTTATTACTATCTATTTAAAATTATTAATATCTGTTTCCTCACCTATTATTTATTCATTATTTATCTATTTATAGTGTAGTATAGTTCCTCTCCTGTCTTGCACTAGTCCTATGTTTATGTATACGGGGGGGTACCCAAAAATAACCGGAAACTGTGGCTGGTTTGTCATCTAGACTTTGTTGTGAATTTTGCTACTAGGTGTATCATTCTTACAGTATTCTTTGGCCTAGTGGCGTTGCTCTGTATTGTTTGTATGGCATTCTGTGTCGGTTTTTCTTGGTGCTTATTAAATATGCTCTGCGATTTTTGTGATGAGTGATCATAAAGAACAGCCTGCATTAAATTTTGTTTTCTCTTTGGGAAAACAGTAACTGAAACTGTAGTGATGCTTGAAACTGGTGCTCCATGCGACATTTTCTTGTTTCCGCATATAAAAAAGAGCTCAAAGGTAATCATTTTTGTACCATGGTGGAAGTCAAAGAAACATAGTTGAAGGCATTGGAAAACATTCCTTTTCAGCAAGTACAAAAATGTTTCCACCAGTGGGAAAACTGTTGGGACAAGTGCATTCATTCACAAACAATTTGTTTTTTCAGTTCCAGTTAATTTTGGGTACCCCCTTGTATATTGCATCATGGTCCTCCATCCATCCATTATCCAACCGGCCTTTTCCTAACTACAGGGTTATGGGGGTCTGCTGGAGCCAATCCCAGCGCACACAGGGTGCAAGGCAGGAAACAAACCCCGGATGGGGTGTCACCCTTCCGCAGCACCATGGTCTTGGAGAACATTATTTCATGGCAGTATATGCTGCAATACTGTGTATTGATGGCATGATAATAAAGCCACTTGTATCAAAACTCCCCAGTGGAAGGGTAAGACATTAAGAAAGAAATAACAGGAAGTAACATCAGCTATATATCACTATATCAAGGTTGCAGAATCCATTTTGCCACTTATTTTTATCTATTTAGCTGTTTTAATGGTGTTATTTTATTTTTGTATCATCCTGCGATGCCATTTCCTACAGGTTTTGATCTCAGTTGCTGTGAGGGTTAATTTACTGTATATAGATTATTTAAATTAAAAACTAACTGGCAAGATTGTTACATTTTCAAGTAACAACAAAGTATGTGAAATGGTGGCACTTTACAGTGACCAAAATCATCTTTATATATATAAAATCCAATTTCTGTCTATCTGTTGTCTTTCTCGAGAGAACTACTTAACCGTTTTAGTTTGGGTTTTTCTGATAATTTGTTGGAACATTCCGATTGATTTTCCAACTTCTTTCATTGCATTAAGTATCATAGTTCAGTTGTGGCACTGATTTATTGTCACATATCCGAGAGACAGGCTGCAGGCTGAGGGGAGGAGGAGGCGGGACCTCAGGAGTGGGGAGCCAGACGGGGTCATCCTCACTCATTCACCAGCTTCCGTTTGAGTTGCTCTACCTCTCCCACGTGTTGGAGGCTTACCTTGCCTCTGCTTAGCTAGCAATACCTGTTTGTTCAGCAGACATTATCATCTACTGATTGTTAAAGAGTAAAGTTTGAAGTTTTTGACAGGGAGATCACAGCTACGTGTGTTTTAAAGGGTACCTGATCATTGGCAGAGATATCACGGCCATGTGCTCTTCTTCCCACACGGGGGACGCTCTCCTGTCAGAGCTGAACATGATCAGATACAGTGTCAATGTTTGATGTTGGAGTGTACCTACCTTCTGCTTGTCCAGAGATACTTTGCCAACTTTTTACATTTTGGCAAAGAGATCACAGCTACATTCTCGCCCCTGATAGCAAAACCAAAAACATTACATATCAAGAGACCCTCAGATATGCATGCTATCAATATAAATTCTTCTCAATTAAAATTATTATTATTTTTTTTTTATTGATTTTTAAAGTTTGTCCTGTTTCACTATGTGGACGGAGCCACAGGGGGACAGCTAGCTGCAGATATACCCAAGAGAATTCAGGCTTTGGCTGGTATGTAACAGCTGAGGTTTAATGTAAATAATTCAAAATTTTTACATATTGGAAGTAAATTTCTTGGATATAACTATACAGTATTATATCTTTGTTAATTTTGCATCAATAAAAAATATGACTACTACTAACTAAGATTCAATGGGGTTGTGAAATAGAAGTAAATAGGTTATAATGCTATGATGCAAGGTGGAAAAATAATGATAATTATGTCCAAAATGTGCCCTGCAGAGATCTTTCAAATGATTTTACTCATAGTACACGTTATACGATCATAGTTTTGTTTACACCAGTGTCTACAGCATTACTTTCTGGATTCACTAATTGTACTGTGTTAACATTTTCTATGAATAACTCACACTTTAAAAAATTACAATATTTGAATAGTATAGTTTAAATAATTTCTCCACTAATATTTGCTTTAACATTTAAATAAATGATTAAGAGGAAAAATAAAAACAGAGATAGTTTTTTGAGGCTTCAACAGAATATTAAAGTAGAGAAATATATGAAGACCAAATGTCTGGCACCTGTTTGCTGATGAAATGTCATAGCACAGACATATCAAGAATGAAGACATACTGTATATGCCTTGGTAATGTGCTTTCATCTAGCAAAGCAACAGAAAGTGCCCTATGTCCTGTCATATGTTATTAAGAGCTCCTCTCAGTTTGTACTCAGTTGAATGCTGCATAGTTTATGTGCCACCATCGAGAGAGATGTGGAGAGAGCAAACCAAATGAACAACTTCTTTAACAAGTTTGACCACCCTAACCCACTCTCACCTTGGAGTACTGCAACCTCCAACCATCCTTCTGCTGATACCAGCATAGGAGAGACATCTCCACCCACAATTACAGCAGCGCAGTTGAGCAGTTGAGACTCCAGCAAAGCAGCGGGTCCAGATGGAGCATAGGGAAGTCCTGTACAGTGCATCTTCAACCTGAGCCTGGAACAGGGGATAGTCCCGAGGCTTTGGAAAACATCTTGTATCACCCCAGTCCCAAAGGTATCACATCCTAGTGAGCTGAATGTCTTCTGGCCTGTCGCTCTGACTCACATGTGATGAAGACCATGGAGCGGCTGCTGCTTCACCACCTGAGGCCACAGGTCCACCGCACCCTCGACCCTCTGCAGTTTGCATACCAGGAGAAGGTGGGAGCGGAGGATGCCATCATCTATATGCTACACTGATCCCTCTCCCACTTGGACAGAGGCAGTGGTGCTGTAAGAATTATGTTTTTGGACTTCTTTAGTGCCTTTAACACCATCCAACCTCTGCTCCTTAGGGACAAGCTGACAGAGATGGGAGTAGATTCACACCTGTTGGCATGGATCGTGGACTATCTTACAGACAGATCTCAGTATGTGCATTTCGGGAACTGCAGGTCTGACATTGTGGTCAGCAACACAGGAGCACTGTAGGGGACTGTACTTTCTCCGGTCCTGTTCAGCCTATATACATCAGACTTCCAATACAACTTGGAGTCCTGCCACATACAAAAGTTCGCTGACGACACTGCTGTGGGCTGCATCAGGAGTGGGCAGGAGGAGGAGTATAGGAAGCTAATCAAGGACTTTGTTAAATGGTGTGACTCAAACCACTTTCACCTAAACACCAACAAGACCAAGGAATTGGTGGTGGATTTTAGGAGGCTCTGGGCCCTCATGGACCCCATGATCATCAGAGGAGACTGTGTGTAGAGGGTACAGACCTATAAATACCTGGGAGTGCAGCTGGATGATAAATTGGACTGGACTGCCAATACTGATGCTCTGTGTAAGAAAGGTCAGAGCCGACTATACTTCCTTAGAAGGCTTGCGTCCTTCAACATCTGCAATAAGATGCTGCAGATGTTCTACCAGATGGTTGTGGCGAGTGCCATCTTCTACGTGGTGGTGTGCTGGGGAGGCAGCATAAATAAGAAGGACGCCTCACACCTGGAAAAACTTGTGAGGAAGGCAGTCTCTATTGTAGGAATGAAGCTGGACAGTTTAACATCCAGGGCAGAGCAACAGGCGCTGAACAGGCTCCTGTCAATAATGGAGAATCCACTGAACAGTATCATCTCCAGTCAGAGGAGCTGCTTCAGCGACTATCCTGCTCCACTGACAGACTGAGGAGATTGTTCCTCCCCCACACTATGCAACTCTTCAATCCCACCTGGGGTTTGTAAACGTTAACATTATTCAAAGTTATTGTCTGTTTTTACCTGCATTTTTATTACTCTTTAATTATTTATTTTTTTTGGTATCAGTATGCTGCTGCTGGATTATGTGAATTTCCCCTTGGAATTAATAAAGTTTATCTATCTATCTATCTATCTATCTATCTATCTATCTATCTATCTATCTATCTATCTATCTATCTATCTATCTATCTATCTATAATTTAGCAAACATCTTAATTTCTGTCTGTTTTCATTACAAATGTGGGGGAGTGGCAAATGTAATGACACATATGCTTGTTGCTGCTCAACTGTAGGAAAGTCTTAAAGACAGATTTTTGTGTTTTTTTATTTTATTTAATTAAAACAAGTGATGCCTAAAGTCATCCATTTATTTTACTTTACTTGTTGATTAGATTGGAAATACTGAGCTAAACACATTACTTTTTTTCAAATTAGAGAACAATATGAAAAATTCAGAAAATGCCATAGATTTAACATGTCAACACACTAATTCTTTCCAAATTTGAAATGGCTTATTTGTGCCAAAATTAAATACATAAAATGGCAGTTATGAAAATAAATGATTGCATGCAAATGTACAGTGATATATATAAATCACTCAGTAAAATGTAAAAATTGCATAATTAAATGTCTTATTATTTTAAAATACAGTGTCATCATTATTTCAAAATAGGTCTTATTTCAAAATAGCCATATTCTTAAAGACCATTTTATTTTTACAATGTGACTTTTCCATATGGCAGATTAATTAAAGTTTACCCCTTTCATTAGATTACAGTAGGTTAGATTTATGATGTTAATCAAGACAAATAATCAGGACAAAGACAAGCTAACTGAACATGTTTCTGTTGGTTAATGTCAGCTACATTTCTATGACTGTAAGCAATAAGCTGGCTTAGATCTTTAACATAACTTGCATTCCAACTGGAAAACACAACTACTGGTTAGTTAAAAGTTATACCTACCATAAAAGTCTTAACAAATATCAGATGAGCCACCAATGTCGATGGTGTAGATCAGTGGTTCTTACATGGTCCGTTGTGCACATTATGGAATTAATCCCCCATACACTTACATGGAAATAAACTGACAATGAACCCCAGCGCAGTCTTAAAAGCAGAGAAACTTCAAGGGGGACACGAAAGGTTTGACAAATTAGGGAGAATCCAAGGGGAAGAACCACTATTATCTTTATGTCCTCTTTTTCAGCTCAGGAAATATGGTAGGCCTAGAGAAAACGATAGTCTGATGGTGTGATCAGGTATACTGGCAGTGTACATTAAGGATCGGGAATAGCACAAAACAGCACGAGACCAGCAGCATGTCTTCTTTTACCAGGCATTTACAGTGAGCATGGAGAATGTGAATCTAGGTCATTAGGATTTGAATGTACAGTTTATCATTATTTAATAAATGCACCCATTGCTTGGTACAGTTACGATATGTTTATAATCTCTATCTGCAAACCAAAACAAATCCAACTCTTACTACTCTAATGATTTATCAGTTTGAATGTGTAAAAGTTGTGTCTAAAATCAAGCAATCCAAAGCAAATGATTAACCAAGAGGATTAGGTTACTTCCAATGGTTTTAATTGATGAAACCATCACAGAAATGGGCATTCTAAAATAAACAGCGCTGGCATTAAAAGAAAATGCGGTGTTAATGTTAAAGGTTGCATCTATACTAATAAAAGGCAAAGCCCTCACTGACTCACTCACTCACTCACTCATTACTAATTCTCCAACTTCCCGTGTAGGTAGAAGGCTGAAATTTGGCAGGCTCATTCCTTACAGCTTACTTACAAAAGTTGGGCAGGTTTCATTTCAAAATTCTACGCGTAATGGTCATAACTGGAACGTATTTTTGTCCATATACTGTAATAGAATGCAGCTTGATAGCCGTGGGAGGCGGAGTTTCGTATTAAAATATTTAACCAATCACATTTCAGCCATCATTTGTTGCCAGGCAGAGAGAATAGACTGCAGCTTGATAGCCGTGGGAGGCGGAGTTTCGTATTATAGCATTTAACCAATCACATTTCAGCCGTCATTTGTTGCCAGGCACAGAGGCTTTCACAATCTGTTGTGGAGGCACTCTAACACAGATAAATGTCGATTAACCCGTTGCTTCAACCAATCAGATTTTGAGTTGGTGTCAGTAGGGCCTTCTAGCAGGCGTAAGGCATCGTCACCGTATTCAGACCCATTGATTGGATAGAGCCAATATGAGGAACTCTCCTAGGCCACTGAACGCACCACAAACGCTCCAAGCGAAAGATCGTCGCATGCACTACGGCCAGCTCCATGGCAGGATTCTGGATAATATTATTTGCCAGACACAGACCAGATTTCAAGACCACGAAAACCTGATGTTTGTCACGCTCCTCGAGCCCCAGAAGTATCGGGAATACCAGAAAAATTTCACGCATGCAGCCTTCTCCACTTTAACACAAGCATTCCTGTGTACACTGCTTCTGTCGAGCGGACATTTTCAGCCCTAAAGTGAATTGAAAATTATGCCAGAAATACCATAGGGAGGGTTCGTCTTTCAGCATTAACTTGGATGGCGATAGAAAGTGAGGTTTTGATGGAACTGAAGCACACGGATAATCCGTACGACAGAGTAATTGAACTGTTTTTGAGGAAAGAGAGGACGATGGATTTTGTTTACAAATAATTCGAATTTTTGGTGAGTAAAATGTTGCGATTTTCCTAAATAATATTCAAGTTTATGAGTTATTATTGATGTTTTTGAAATGTGTGTCGCGGCTGTGGCTGCAGTAGAAAGGAACTTGTTCATCCCTGGTTTGTCTATTCAATAAAGGCATTTATTGTGGCTACAGGAGTTATCTTTTTTTATTTATATATATATATATATATATATATACTATATATATATATATATATATATATATATATATATATATATATACACAGTACAGGCCAAAAGTTTGGACACACCTCCTCATTCAATGTGTTTTCTTTATTTTCATGACCATTTACAGCACTCCATCATTCTCCTTCTTGGTCAAATAGCCCTTACACAGCCTGGAGGTGTGTTTGGGGTCATTGTCCTGTTGAAAAATAAATGATCATCCAACTAACCTGACTTCTGCACAACACAACTGCTGGTCCCAACCCCATTGATAAAGCAAGAAATTACACTAAATAACCCTGAAAAGGCACACTTGTGAAGTGAAAATCATTTCAGGTGACTACCTGTTGAAGCTCTTTGAGAGAATGCCAAGAGTGTGCAAAGCAGTAATCAGAGCAAAGGGTGGCTATTTTGAAGAAACTAGAATATAAAACATGTTTTCAGTTAGTTCACCTTTTTTTGTTAAGTACATAACTCCACATGTGTTCATTCATAGTTTTGATGCCTTCAGTGAGAATCTACTAATGTAAATGGTCATGAAAATAAAGAAAACACATTGAATGAGGAGGTGTGTCCAAACCTTTGGCCTGTACTGTGCATATATATATATATATATATATATATATATATATATATATATATATATATATATATATTTGCCATCAATAATTGTTTTGGTAAAGCCATACTCAGTGTAATCCTCCTTCCATTTTATCATTTTTCCGCAACTAGCTATGATTAAATGAACGGTAAAAAAGTAAGAGCGAAGCGAGGGTGACTTATTCAGGCTGGCAGGCAGGCGACAGCTCAATAGCTCGAATTTGGATGTAAGTAGGTTCTATTTAGTCGCCAGAAATATCTTTGGTAGGAATGGAAGTTGAATTTAGTCTTTAAATTTCTATGGTGAAGAAAAATTTATGCAATGATGACTAAATTTAACTTACATTCCTACTAAACATATTTCTGTCGACTAAATAAAAATTACTTATGTTTAAAATTTAAATAGAACTTGAACAGATACGATAGTTCATAATACCCACGCAGTACTAAGTGCACGTAAGAGCAGGAGTCATCCGTTTTAACAAGAAGTGTATTGCACTGATACAAAATAGCCTGCCCATTTAATTATTTAGGAATGGCTAGATAAATTAAGATTTTGTACAAATAATGTTTTTAATTTTTCTTCCTCGATGGATTCTGGCACCCCCAGCAACAGCTGCTCGCACCCCAAAGGAGGACCGGAGGAGGGCTTGTGCCTCCTCCAGACCGCGAGGGGGCGTCCGCCCTGGTTATGTTGGGGGCCTTGGGTAAAGGGCTTGAAGCCCAGCCCTGTAGGGACCCGTGGCCACCGCCAGGCTGTGCCCCAGTGCCTGAATATCCCGTGTGGTACCCGGCCGGGGCTGGAGCCTGGCCGGGACATCCAGGAGGACGAGAGGAGGGAAGTGCCGGGGGGAAGACGACAGGGGACACCCGGACGGGTTCCGGGTGCACAGCCGGCACTTCCGCCACACAAGGGCGTGTCTGCGGAGGAGTGCCGGGGAGCAGCTGGAGCCCATCCGGGTTCCCATAAAAGGGGCCGCCTCCCTCCAGTCAGCGGCGAGAGTCGGGTGGAAGAGGACGGAGCTGAGAAAGAGAGAGAGAGAGAGAGATAGAGGACGGGAGGCGGCCAGGAAGGCATTGAACTTGTGAGGCCTGGACAGTTGGGGAAATCGGTGCAAGAGGCACTGGGGTTTGAGCACAGTTTTTGTAAATATTGTAAATAAACGAGTGTGTGGTGGAACCAACGATGTCTGTCTGCCTGTGTCCGGGTTCAAGTTCACTATATATATATATATATATATATATATATATATATATATATATATATATATATATATATATATATACATATACACATACATATAATTTGTGTGTGTATGTATGTATGTGTACATATATATATATATATATATATGTATGTGTATATATATATGTGTATATATATATGTATGTAGACTCAAACCGATTATGACAGCAGCAATCCAAGCTGTGAGAAAACACTAAAAAGGAAGTGTGTCAGCTGTCAACTGTTCGTCAATTCAAGCTGAAGTGATCTTGCATGCTGCAACAGGACAATGACCCAAAACACACCAGCAAATCCACCTCTGAATGGCTGAAGAAAAACAAAATGAAGACTTTGGAGTGGCCTAGTCAAAGTCCTGACCTGAATCCAATTGAGATGCTATGGCATGACCTTAAAAAGGCGGTTCATGCTAGAAAACCCTCAAAGCTGAATTACAACAATTCTGCAAAGATGAGTGGGCCAAAATTCCTCCAGAGCGCTGTAAAAGACTCATTGCAAGTTATCGCAAACGCTTGATTGCAGTTATTGCTGCTAAGGGTGGCCCAACCAGTTATTAGGTTCAGGGGGCAATTACTTTTTCACACAGGGCCATGTAGGTTTGGATTTTTTTTCTCCCTAAATAATAAAAACCATCATTTAAAAACTGCATTTTGTGTTTACTTGTGTTTATATTTGACTAATGGTTAAATGTGTTTGATGATCAGAAACATTTTGTGTGACAAACATGCAAAAGAATAAGAAATCAGTAAGGGGGCAAATAGTTTTTCACACCACTGTAAGTACATATATACGGCCATAGCCTGCAGCTCGGTCGCCGTGTGAGACGGAGTTGCGTCCCCCATCTTCACGCCTCCCACGTAATTGAATGCCTGCCCATATAAGGCCGTCCGTCAGCAGCAATCTAATAGACATGCTGCCGCTAAATTTTCGCAGGTGAAGGACTGTGCTTATGTAAATGAAGATGAGATGGTCACGGATAGACTAGTGTTTGGCACAAACTCAGCGAAAGTGCAAGAGAAACTTTTAAGTTCCGTGTCTTAGCTAACATTAAATAAAGCCATGGACATCGCAAAATCGCACGAGATAGCACAAGCACAGCTGAGAACCTTCGATGCATGTACTCCGAGTGGCTCATGTGAACTGACTGTAAATGCAGTACGCAGAGAACAAGCAAGAGCTCCAAAGAGCGCTGAAAAAAATATGCATTACACAATTGAGAAGGCAGCAAAAGAATATGAAGTGAGTGACGCATATAAGCGTATTCATAATTGCAGATACTGCAGAAACAAAGCACTGTGTAAACCTTAAGTTTAAATTAAGTTCAAAGACACTCTGCCACTGGCATTTGTCATGTCTACGACGAATACGATATTCACAAGATACAAGTTTAATGAGAAGACACAGGGTATAAACGAGACTTTTTGATCACTTTGTAACGGAGTTAAAATTGCTGGTGAAGGACTGTGCTTATGCAAACGAAGATGAGATGGTCAGGGATAGACTAGACAAACACGAAATGTAACTTGAACACAACACATCCTCCAAATACGAACCTGATTGAAACAAATAATGATAATCAAATCCTTGATGACAGCAACACTCATAACAGTCACAAAACAATTACATTGACAATCATGTTATGTTATTTTTAAAATGTTTCCTTTTCTTTTACATAACTTCTTTAACACACTACTTCTCCGCTGCGAAGCGCAGGTATTTTGCTAGTTGTGGATAATTATTAACATAAAAAATTATTTAACAAATGGAATGAAAAAAATGTGATCTTATACAAATACTGGCCAAAGGCAATAAACCACAATAAACCTGAATACTTGGGGCCAATACCTATACCATAAATTGAAAAACATGTACGTCTTCACTCAGTAAAATATTTTAGCTCCCTTAATTGTAAATAGGTTTTCATTGTCATTTTCATTGTTGTCACAATTATGAATTGCTGGGTAACACTTTAATGTCGGAATAAGTAAATTGCCTATGCAAAACAAGCATTCCAAATTTAAAGGCATTACTTCAATTGGAATTAACAATGAGTGCATCTACATACACACAGAAAACTGGGATAAGGTGAGTAACCTGATTAATGCAGAAACCTGGTTAATTAGAAATCTAATCTTACATGTTTCATAGCCCACCAATGGAGTTCTCCTTTAAACTGTGCCAAGTCAAGTAAAGTGATTTGACACCTTTTATTTGCTAACTAAAAAAAACATTACAATGAAGAAGGGGCCTGAGTTGCCTCAAAGGCTTGCATATTGCAAACTTTTTTAGTTAGCTAATAAAAGGTGTAATTTTACTTGACTTGTCACTACATTCTTAATGGTTAACACGTTACAACACTCTAGTACTACTTAAACTGTGCCGAAAAGAGTTAATTGAACTTATCGGCTGCCGTGAAATTGAAAAGAAGCATGGAGCCTGTGTCTCCTGAGCATTGTTGGTTATGTTACTTTTAAAAGTAACTTAGTTAAATTATAGTTATTACTTACACAAAAGGTAACTAATTATGTTATATAGTTATTTATTAAAAGTAACTTAATTATGCTATATAGTTACTTATAGAGTGTAATACATAAACATTTGCATTACTTTTTCATTTGAGTGAAAAGCTGCAGACTTGAATGGCCTGTAATTGTTAAACAAAAAATCAAATGAAAAATCAAAGGAACACTTTTTAATCAAAGTATAGCATCAAGTCAATGAAACTACTGACATATTAATCTGGTCAGTTAAGTAGCAGAGGGGGTTAATCAGTTTCAGCTGCTTTGGTGTTAATGAAATTAATAACTGGTGCACTAGAGGGGCAACAATGAGACGACCCCCAAAACAGGAATGGTTTAACAGATGGAGGCCACTGACATTTTTCCCTCCTCATCTTTTCTGGCTGTTTTTCACTAGTTTTGCATTTGGCTAAGGTCAGTGTCACTACTGGTCTTATGAGGTGATACCAGGACCTACAGAGGTTGCACAGGTAGTCCAGCTTCTCCAGGGTGGCACATCAATACATGCCATTGTTTGAAGGTTTGCTGTGTCTCCCAGCACAGTCTCAAAGGCATGGAGGAGATCCCAGGAGACAGACAACTACTCTAGGAGAGCTGGACAGGGCCGTAGAAGCTACTTAACCCATCAGCAGGACCGACATCTCCTCCTTTGGGCAAGAAGGAACAGGATGAGCACTGCCAGAGCCCTACAAAATGACTTTCCAACAGGCCACTGGTGTGTGCTCACTGCCTGTCACCGTGGAGCTTGTTTGGCATTTGCCATAGAATACCAGAATTACCAGGTCCACCACGGGTGCCCTGTGTTTTTTAACAGATGAGAGCAGGTTCACCCTGAGAACTTGTGACAGACATAAAAGGGTCTGGAAAAAATGTGAAGAAAGTTATGCTGCCTGTAACATCATTCAGCATGACCGGTTTGGTGGTGGGTCAGTGATGGTTGGATTAAATTCATTTTTTTCCTTATAATTCTACACACAACATCCCATAATGACAATGTGAAAAAAGTTTACTTGAGGTTTTTGCAAATTTATTAAAAATAAAAAAATAGCGAAAGCACATGCACATAAGTATTCACAGCCTTTGCCATGAAGCTCAAAATTGAGCTCAGGTGCATCCCTTTTCCCCTGATCATTCTTGAGATGTTTCTGCAGCTTAATTGGAGTCCACCTGTGGTAAATTCAGTTGATTGGACATGATTTGGAAAGGCACACACCTGTCTATATAAGGTCCCACAGTTGACAGTTCATGTCGGAGCACAAACCAAGCATGAAGTCAAAGAAATTGTCTGTAGACCTCTGAGACAGGATTGTCTCGAGGCACAAATCTGGGGAAGTTTACAGAAAAATTTCTGCTGCTTTGAAGGTCCCAATACAGTGGCCTCCAACATCCGTAAGTGGAAGAAGTTCAAAACCACCAGGACACTTTCTAGAGCTGGCCGGCCATCTAAACTGAGTGGTCGGGGGAGAAGGACCTTAGTCAGGGAGGTGACCAAGAACCCAATGGTCACTCTGTCAGAGTTCCAGAGGTCCTCTGTGGAGAGAGGAGAACCTTCCAGAAGGACAACCATCTCTGCAGCAATCCACCAATCATGCCTGGGACTGCAGCAATGTACAGAGACACCCTAAGCACATAGCCAAGATATCAAAGGCGTGGCTTCAGGACAACTCTGTGAAAGTCCTTGAGTGGCCCAGCCAGAGCCCAGACTTCAATCCGATTGAACATCTCTGGAGAGATCTTAAAATGGCTGTGCACCGATGCTTCCCATCCAACCTGATGGAGCTTGAGAGGTGCTGCAAAGAGCAATGGGAATATTCAAAAAGACTTGAGGCCGTATTTGCTGCCAAAGGTGCATCGACAAAGTATTGAGCAAAGGCTGTGAATACTTATGTACATGTGATTTCTTTTTTTATTTTTAATAAATTTGCAAAAACCTCAAGTAAACTTTTTTCACGTTGTCATTATGGGGTGTTGTATGTAGAATTTAATCCATTTTGGAATAAGGCTGTAACATAACAAAATGTGGAAAAAATGATGTGCTGTGAATACTTTCCAGATGCACTGTATGTACATTTTGGCAACAACAAAATAACTAGTTCTTTACAGTTTTCTTTTCACATCATACCCTTTGGTTTATTGTATTTGGAATATACTATCATACATTATCTCAGTCTCCATGGGAACCGTTTAACATCATTCCCTAGGTTTATTGGTTGGAGTGATAGCTGTAAGGCTAGGGCATTACACTGGCAATTGGAAAGTTGCCAGTTCGAATCCTGTAAACGACAAAAGTGACTCTACTTCATTGTGCCCTTGAGCAAGGCCCTTAACCTGCAATTGCTCCATCCTGGGTATGACATTAATCTGCTTCCAGCCCTGCATGTAGGCTCCAGCTACCATAAAAAAACCTTGCACTGTTTCCATTCCATCTGAACTTGTGTGGTGCTGAGGTGTCACCCATAGCATGACTGTACCTGGGACCTAATTTGGGATCCTGAGTTGGTTTGTCATGTGGCAGGTGCGGCAATGTGCTGTATCAGCGCGTGCTCCTAACCTAGGTTCATTGTATTGAGACTGTATGTTCAAAAGATACTGTATCTCAATTTTAATCTTTTCTACACAATTGCTGGGGGCTTTATTTTGATCTGGACCTGCTCTGCCTTTTGGCATGTAAGAGAACCGGGACTTCATGAAGTGTGGCCTGGTGGGATTTGGGGGAGAAAGAGAGCAATGCTATTTCTTATTTATCCTTTCTTCCCCAATAACAGTGAACTTTGTGTCAACAGTCTCAATCATTAACGCTTACAGGTGATCTGACATTTATTACAGAGCTTATATTGTGGCAGTTGGTTTCGTGGAGAAAGAAAATGGAAGGACAGGAATTGGGGGTTGGTATGCTTGACAGATACAGTACTGCTGCAATAAATTGTTTCATCCAGGGTTGCAGCAAGCATCTTGCGTGAGACAGGAACAATCCCTTGCTAGCTCATCGCTACTGCTGCACCACTGTGACCAAATGTTTAATACATGCTTTAATGCATTTCATCATAAAAATGACATCAAGTATACATCTTACTATTGTAAATTCTTCAGAAAGCTGTAATATCATTAACGTAATGTATTCTGTGTGGCATTCAGTGCCTGCACTCTCTTGTCTGCGAAAGAGAAAGCCCATTTAAGAAGCATATAGTGATTCACACACAAAGAACACATAGAATGTGAGGCATTTAAAGTGCTATTTTAGTTACAATGGGATTTGAAAAACTGTAGTAAACATCGATTTTAAGATGAAGTTTACAATATTCTACTTTAATAACAAAATAAACTATGAGATTAAAGTGGAATTTTCACATTTCAACTTTTTTTTTTATTTACTGTGTTATAATTTTTTTTGTTTTCTCTGTGCCCTAATATGCTTCTGTATGACACTAAGACATTGGGCTATGACTTCCATTTTCTCATTGACTTTGACATCTGATCATTTCTTTTTTTATTTCGGGCACTGTACGACTTTCTAAACTTAAACTTTTGTGTGTAATTCCATCAAGTTCTTATTTTTGCTCATACCATTGTCTAAACAACTAACAAGTTTTTCCTTGCCTCCACTTCACTAATTTGGACCTCTGTTTCACAATCGGTGAAATTCTTCTTTTTTATATGTGATTTTTCCATTGTCTTTTAGCAAAACATTAAAATGAAAGGGCTATTTATATTGATTTGCTTATTCAAAGACACAACTCTGGGAGTAGTCAATGTGGGGCGGCAGGCATGTGCACATGCATTTCATTCCATGCTGAATGTGATTTATGGATTGGAAGTGTGTGGAAGTTGGCTTACACACGGTTTTGTGCATCTGAATTTTTTTGTGCATACCCACATTTCCACTTTTGTCAGTATGCCATGTTTTAGTGTGAATTCTACGCACAGCGTTACACATGATGCCCCTGGAAATTGCTACAAATTGCTGATTAACTCAGACGCCTCCTTCGTTTCCAATCTATTTTTGTGAGAAAGATATGAAATAATCTGTCCTCTTAAAACTGTCTTCAGTTTCTCAAAGTATTTCTGCAGAGACCTCATTGGATGCACTTGTCTCAAGAAAATAATCAATTTGCTTGGATATGAATTCTGTACATTTCTTATCAGCTAATGACAGGTTGTTAAGATGCCAGCTACAAGATGAATGTGTAGGGCATAGTGATTTAAGCTCCATGATCAGAGGGGACATGGTCGGAGATAACAATAACAATAGTGACTTACAAAGTTTGATAAATGGGCATATTTTTATGCATCTGAATTTTTTGTGTTCATACATTTCTAGTTTTGCACCGTTTAGTACCTCATCACATATTCACTATCATGGCACACTTTGAATCCAAACCTGTAACTGAGGTACAAACGGATTTTATATTAAGCTTAAAGTGCCTTGGCAAAGGATGAATTCTTTCACTTAACACTATTTTAAGGCAGTTTGGTAAATTTCAGTCTATTGGTAATATGACTGCAGTGTTTGTTGCACCCTTGAGAAATGCAAAAACACAAGAAAATATCAAAAAGGGATGGAAGGCATGTGCACATGCATTTAATTCCATGCTGAACGTGATTTATGGATTGGAAGTGTGTGGAAGTTGGCTTACGCACGGTTTTGTGCATCTGAATTTTTTTGTGCATACCCACATTTCCACTTTTGTCAATATGCCATGTTTTAGTGTGAATTCTACGCACAGCGTTACACATGATGCCCCTCATCACATGTTCACTATCATGGCACACTTTGAATCCAAACCTGTAACTGAGGTACAAAAGGATTTTATATTAAGCTTAATGTGCCTTGGCAAGGATGAATTCTTTCCCTTAGCACTATTTTAAGGCAGTCTGGTCAATTTCAGTCTATTGGTAATATGACTGCAGTGTTTGTTGTACCCTTGAGAAATGCAAAAACACAAGAAAATATCAAAAAGGTCTGCCTGGTTGTATAGATCAGACTTTAGCATTCAGCATGGCATCAGTCAGCAGTATTAAATACTTTGCATTGGACTGTTTGCCAGATCATTTATCAATATTTATCTTATCACCCATATAAAAATATAAATAGTATATACATTTTTTAAGTAACAGTTAACTACCCAACTCAGCTTTTGTATCTGTTGTATTGAATTGTTAAAGGAACTGTGATGTGCTAAACAACTTGTGAATTAATTGTGAAAAAATGTTGATGAAGGAGCTCATTTGAAAACATTATTTAAAAAATGAAGACAAAGAAAAAAACAGAACTGAGTGGTTATTTTAGGCAGTTTTTCCCCTATTAAAAATAAAGCTATTTAAGATAAGGTAAAATAAACAGTGTTGATTAATTTTTTGGATTAGTTAATTCTTCATCTGATGCCACTAGTCAAGTGACTAATTTAATGACTATTCTTATTATACCAAAACAAATTATTTCATCATACTGCACCTGTTATGAGGAAAAATCTATTTTCCTCAACATGAAATAAATCTTACAATAAGCATTTCCACTGGCAGTGATATGCCTCAGAAATCTATTCCCTGTTTTGAATAATAATTATTGTTTTATTAACAAATACTTCTCGTTCCACTTTTCTCTTTCAGTAATATTAATGTAAGAAATATGCTGGAATGGGAAATAAATATTTACTGTTTTTTATATCATATTGCAATTGTTATTTGTTTCTGCATGGCTGTGCTGTTTCTTATAGTAATAATCCTCTTCTTGTGTCCCAGTATGGTGCTGAGTTTCTTATTTGGGATCTCAGATTAAAAAATTAAAGAACCCCTGCTCTGGATCCAAAGAATGACACAACAGTCACCATTGTCAGAAAAGGGGACTATAGCATATTCCTGCTACCTACCAATGACCTTGACCGTCAGGGCAGAGAATCAGTTGGGGTACGTGAAACACAAGTGGACAGTAGAAAAACTTCACATCCATGAGAATTAACATATATTTTATTATGGTCAGTGTCCAGAGACCCAGTCTTTTTAAATGTACATGCTAGCCTCTGTGTCAGGAGGTTCTGGAATTCCAACTGCTATCTGCACACTGCACGACCTTCCTGTACAATAACATCATACCTGTGGTCTACAGTCCCTCCACACTCCTTGGACTGCTTGTATCTACTAATCAAGTGAGAAGAGAGCTGGTAAAACTCTGCATAAACAAAGCTTTATCGCCGGGTGGAATCAGCCTCAGAGTGTTGAAATCATGTGTCAGCAAGCTCTGTGGGGTCCTTCAGCACCTGTTCTGTATTTCCCTGAATTTGCAGAAAGTTCATCAGCTGTGGAAGACATCCTGTGGTTCCAGTGCCAAAGCAAGGGCATTCCAGTGATCCCAAGGCCTTCAGACAAGTTGTTTTTACTTAATCGCTGAGCTCCTGTCTGCTTATGGGGCAGCCATTATTACTTCAAGAAGAGAAATTCAGCATCTAACGTCTTGTGCCAGAAAGACTAATAATTTTTCCCTATGAAGTGGATAATGACAGCAGGAGGCAAGTCAAGGAAGCAGAAATACAGCACTGACAAGGATCACAGACCAAAGAGAAAGAGTACACTCCAACACATGAATAATCCTCCACTTGCACCTGAATCAACAACAAAGCAAAAACTCCATACAACATCTCAAATCACCAATAAAGACTTGGTCTCTGCCATGATAAAGCAGAACTCTAAATATCATTTAACAGCCAGCCTATACAGGGTGGCCCAGATCTAATAATGCAGATCCAGATTGTCTGGATGTCTTTCATTTATGTGGGGATGATTCCAGTTTGGCATGAAGACGATTCTTCATGTCGTCAGTTTGCACACTTCTCGATGGTCCGGTATTTTTCGGGTGATTTTCTATGTAATAAACTTAATTAGTTATAGCATAATGAAAATTGCATAATTAGATCTGGACCACCCTATATGTTACAGTATATGTTTGTCTGTTTACATCCAGTCCTATATGTCATGTTATAGGTTATCATATTTCTATAATCTTTTATTATTTATAATCAATTAATTATATTATTCTGTTTGTTAAAATGAGTGTGCCTCAGTTACCTTGGCATAAGTCTAAACGCCGGAGACCTGCCTCCTAAAACAGAGAAAGGTAAGGTAAATAAAGTATTATATTTCCAAATTATTTGATAAATTAGCAGTATTGCTGAAGACAAAATTGATAACTGACCAAGTTAAAATTTCTTTTTCAAATCCCACATTATTATAGTGTCCTCCTGGGTGGGTGTCTTATTGATTAATAATCATCAACAATTCCAACACTACCTCATAAATCCAGAATACAATAAAGTAACATACAGTTTATGGCTGATTTATTTGGTCAAATTCAGATTATAATTGAGTTGACAGAAACCATATCCTTTTGCTTGTCATAATTTTATATATCTCACATTTTTGTATGTAACGAATTCATTTAACAAGAGGCAAATACACTCCTTGAAATATAGATTAAGAAGTGAACTTAGAAAATACCTCCTGCCAACTATGACACCACTACAGGTCCTTGTTCAACCTTCACTAACATACTTTCTAGTTTAAGTTCTGTGATCGCCTCCATACAGATGGATATGTGTTAAATTTTCAGATGCTAACAAATCTGTCAGTAGTACTCATTGCAGATAATAGCAAAATGAAAATAGTAAAATGGTTAGTATCCAAACCAATTGAACATGAAATTATCTGAGATGATAAATTATAAAGTTAATATATTAAAATAAATATTACTAAATAGATGTTTACAAGCTGGGCAGTCCATTACTGCTATACTTATATTTCTCTTCATGTACATTTTTTCTCCTAAATTCATGCAGCCGAGTATTTAATAAAACGTTTTAGAACCAAATGTTTGTAGTCACTTAACTATATGGTTATTTAAAATGTTTACTTTTCTCATTGTTATTAATTAATATATTCTTACTATTTTATTTATTCAGAAAATGGTGTAATATGTTCAAACAAAAAAAATCATTATAAATATGAGTAGCAGGTTTACATGGCTTACTCAACCCTTAAATTATGCTATTTTCTGTGATTTTTCTATGCAAAAAGCTTCATTAATTAAGTTTTTTCACACTTATATTGATTACTAAATATTTCTGGTGATTGGAAAGAAAAGTTAAAAGGCAAACTTTTGGTGACTGGAAAAGTGGAGTTAAAATGACACGCGTGCTTATTTCAGAAATGCAAAATAGACACATTGCTAGTAAAAACTTTTTACATGGCCTATTCAAAAGACAATTCTTTAGGGTCAAAAAAGTGCACTTCATATATATAGTCTCATGTAGCTTTTCCCATTAAGATAGCTTGGTGATGTGGGTAAAACTGTAACTCAACTGATATGTGGTAAAGTGACAGCCTGACAAAGAAAGTTACATCTTCATTTTGCTGCTGAAAAATTATTTCTGATCTTTGAAAAAAATCACTGCTCTTACAATGTAAAGTCAAATCTTTTTCAAAATGTTCTGTTCTCATTTGGAATCTGTATACTGTATAAGCAAAAAAAATCCTAGGACCTGAAAGTATTACCAATATTAAAGTTTAAATGACTTAACAAATAAGAATAAATTGCTTTTAGAATCCAACACATTAAAAAAATATTAGCAAGAACTGAATTTTAATACTGAGCACTGTTTTGTTTTTTCACAATACACTTACTACACTGAGATGCAAAAGTTGCTGTAATTATCCAGTCAACCTAAGCAGCATGTATTCTTGAGAGGTACCTGTAGACAAGGCATTATGAAATTTCCCATAAGGTCCAGCGCTTTAAGGACTACATAGGGATCAGAGGTCAAAGCAGACAGCTTTTGGACAAAGAAGGGAATCTGGAAGAAGTCCCAAAAGTAACTAGAAATAAATATTTACAGCCTACTTCAGCCTATGCATGAACAAGACAGGAGTAAAACAGTATTGTCTAGGTCAAAGTTCAGTGTGGATTAAGAAGCGTCCAGGATCACAAGGAAATCATGGGAGGTGGACAAGAGGATGAAACACCTAATCAGATAGATGACCTGATAAAAGATGCACAGTGGAACAGTAGAATTTATTTTGCTTCACCTAGTTTGAAATGTATACTTTTTTTTTTACTCTCCCCTCCCATTAACACAACCCAACCTAACTGTGGACTGACAAGCAAGGGAAAAGCACAGCATCAACCCCATTAAAAAGGAAAACAAGCTAAGGATTGTGGTCATGGCCAGGACCAAGAGGCATCTGTTCACAGACTAGCCATAACATGTCAGACTCAGACTACACAGCAATATAAGAACCAGATGCCCCATTGATCCTCACCACCTAATAGGGTCAATTTAAAAAGGTTTCCACATAGAAAGAGAGAGAGAGAATCTGAAGACCCCATTCACTGTTGGTGCAATTGTCCCTAAAGCAAATAGCTGTGCTAGATAAGAGATAAATGAAGCAAAGAAACTTAAATTGGATTTGATGACAATTTGGATTTCTTGATAGCAAGGAAATATTTGAAAAAAAAAATCTAATTTCATGAAACAAAAGGGGTAAAAAAAGATCCACAACCCAGACTGACTTAATTGATAATGCGCAATGGAATGTCCCATTCCTTTCATAATTTTAAACACTTTAGTCATATCTCATCTTAGTCTTTTTTTCTTCAAACTGAAATGGCTCATCAGCTCTTTCCTCATAATTCACCCCCTGTAGTCTGGAATCAGCCAAGTCACTCTTCTCTTGAATTTTTCCAGTGCTGCTATATCCTTTTAATAGCCTGGAGACCAAAACTGTAAACAGTACTCCAGATGAGGTCTGGATCTGCCTGATCACCCTTTTTATATAATGGGATAATATTTGCCATTTTCCAGTCTTTCGAAATTTCCTCAGTGTGCAGTGACTTTCTAGAAATATGTATCAAGGGTTTATATATGCACTTGCTAACATCTTTGAGAACTCAAGGGTAAATATTATCTGGTCCTGGTAATTTTTTTGATTTTAGGTAATTTAATCTAATCCCTCTACAATTTCCAAATCACTCAATATCTCCTTAGTAGTCCCACTTACTGTTGGGAGGTTATCTGTTTTCTCACATGTGAAGAAATTTTAGAGATTTCAGCTATTATACTGTCTGTATTTTTAATTCCCCTTTACTATTCCTGATGCACTTCACCTCCTCCCTAACTGTTCTTTTACTACTAAAATACAGAAAAGAATCTCTTTGGGTGATCTTTTGCCTTATCTGCTATATCCCTTTCTAATCATCTTTTAGTCATCCTAATGTCCTTCTTAATAGTTGCCCTAATGTTCTCATATGCTCTACGATTCACGTTGGAATTATTAGTCTTATACACCTTACACAGTTGTTATTTTTTCCTTTGCAGTTCTTTTTTAACTCTTTATTAAACAATTGCAGAGTTTTTTTTTATATTTCTTGCTAATTCCAAATTTAGGCATGTACCTGTCCTGTCCTATGTAAAACGTTTTTAAACCTGTTCCACTGCTCCTTGACCATCTCTACACTTAAAAGCTTATCCCGGACTTGGGACTTTACCAAAGTTAAACTTAACAGTTTTAGTCTTTGCATCTGCACCCTTTGAAAATACTGATAATTGTATTATTTTATGGTCAAATGACCCTATGTTGATGCTTTAACATACTTTGTTAAAAAACAGTGACTGAGTACTTTTAAAAACTCCTGCTCGGTATATCCAACTATTTGCAAGATTGTCCCAGTTACTGTTTGGATAGTTAAAAGGATGTGCATTGGAATTATTGTCTACACTGGGCAGTCTATAACATACTCCTAAAATAAGGTCTCTTTCCCAAGCACTTTCCAGACAAAGCCAGATAAACTCACTAAGACGGGACTCATTGTCCAATTGAAGAAGACTTGTGTTTAAATTCTATTTGACATAAAGAGGAACCCTACCACCTTTTCTGTTTTACCTATCCTTCCTGAAAATGTGTATCCCTCTATTTTATACTCATACCCATCTTTTTTTATTTAGTCAGGTTTCTGTTATTTTTTTAATGTTATAATGATGATCCGCTACATACAAAAATAAAATCTCTGTGTGCAAGCTGTGTTTAATGTTATTCATTTTACTTTTTCATTTAAACCTTTAATTAGAATTTATATTACTATGTGTTTTTTACACCATTATTCTTTCATGTACATTTCTAAACCTGGCCTGTTCTAAACTCCCTGATGCCCATACCCGAGTTGAAACAATCCTTGACTAACATTCTCATATGCTACCCCAACATTTTGGTGCTCCTCTAGTTCAAATATCCCCCATCATGGCAAAATAGATCCTATCTGTTCCAAAAGCAGTCCCAAAGCCCCATATACCTATACCTTTCTACCCTACTTTAAGATATGAGCAACGCGTTGAGTCTTCTCATCAGTCTTACCATGACTGGCATGTGGCACAGATAAAACTTCAGAGAAGACTACCTTGTCACTTCTGTTCCTCATCCTGTTACCTAACTATTTGAACTGCAGAACTGACAGACTACCATTACATATGTTATTTGTTCCAACATGAATAATGACAACTGAATTCACCCCAGCTCTAGCCTAGAGCCTATCAACTCTTGCAGAGAGGTCTCCCACCTGTGCAGCCAGAAAGCAACACACTGTGCGAGACTCTCTGTCTCTGGAGCAAGCATTTGCTTCAATCTCCCTAATGAAAGAGTACCCAGCTATCACTACCTCTGTCTTTCTGGAAACTGGTTTTGAGGTGGCTCATACTTTTTCCAAACTACACCTGTGAATGTTTATTGATGCATTCAATATGTATAAGAACAACGCATTTATTTTTGTATTAATAGTTAAAACATAATGTTAAACTTTCACCTGAAAATGTCAGATTACACAAATACTGTAGAAATATTAGTGCATAATGAATTACTTGACTCTCTAAAGGCTTTTCAGGACAGTTTCCTGACAAAGCTAATTCTGTACAATACCTTCCATGTACAGCGAGTTTAGTCACAATCTCTGTCGTTTCTTTTCTTTTTTATTTTCTGTCATGGTATATAAAATTCAAGAAATCAAGCAGATAGATACAGTAGATAGATGTTTTGTTTGTGGGGTCCAAAACAGCCACATTCCTTTTTCCTTATCACTGCATCATATACTGTAACAACAGACAGCTTCTTCACTGCACTTTCACTGGCAAATAGATTTCTGCACTGCAACTCAACTCTGCTTGGCACCATAAAGTAAACTGGGATTTCCACCTGCAGCTATAGTCACTTTACTACTTGAGCAATTCACCACGGTAGTGTTTAGATCTGGCAGTGTCATGCTGACGGTTATGGTCCTGCCTTTGTCCAGTCTGATAGTGGTCACTGGACATCGTATCTTTGATTGCCGATACAACAAATAGTTCTGAGCAGGCATCAACCACAGTATCAACTGTGGCCATCGCTGCTCTTGTGAAAAAGATGGAGGTTAACTGCATTAACTCAGAGAGGGAGAGGGAGAGGTAAGTTCGTTTTACCATGTGAACGTCACTGAGAGAATAAAACTGAATCGCAAATAAAAGTGCTAACTTTTACAAGTAGCCAAAATTTACACCAGGTGTTACAGACTCACATCAAATGTATGTTTTTATTAGATTATAGTAATAATAATAGCAGCTCACTACTCAAAAAACAGAGTACTGGGACTCGAACCGGACACTTTTTGGTTATAAGACAGCACCTCATACCTCTGCACCATCCAGGAATACATACCAGTATTAACTTTCTGTTAATTGACATATGAACACGGGCTTGTAATTCATTGACAGCAACATGTAAATTTATTTATTTTTTTTTACTTTGGTGTTATTCTTGAATAAAAGCGCACATGTTTATTTGATATTTGGACAAAAATCTTCACACATTTTACACTTCACATCATTATTAGTAAAACATGAAAAACGTTTCTGCTTTAGGTATGTGTTCAGCATTTCTTGCATTTCTCACATTTCCTTTCATCCTACACTTACCCAGATCTTTGTAGACACTGAAAACAGATGATATGCATATATTCCAAATATCAATATACTGTTTATTTATCCTGTACTACTTTAGGCACCTCACACACAGAAAAGGAGCCTTGGCTTGAGCTGGGAGAACTTTTTGCCCAAGTTGTGCTCCGTCAATTGGGGAATGGGACATCTGGTTGCTTGCTGCTTGTGCTGATTGACATATTTACAAAACAAAATATGTGCAAAGGAATTTAAGGTTGGCTGGGATCATGAGTTTTTCTGTAGGCTTCAGGGATTCTAGTGTTAACAAGGGCTTAGCCATCAATTTAGCATTTGTGTTCACCAGAGACATTGGTCTGTAGTTTGCACCTTCCACAATTGTGAACTTGTTTTCATCTCTGCTGATAAAGTTAACTTGCAGTTCTTAAAGTTTTAACACAGCTGACTGATATCACAGTGTACAACTAGAAAAAGAAAACTGTGGGAATGCATCAGAGATAGAACTTAAGAGTTTTATTTTTTCAATTTTGATTCTTAGGCATGTATGTCCATGCTTAATGGGGGAAGCAAGATTTTTGATACTTCTGTATTATACGCAATACTTTTATTGGAATTCCTTCTTCAGCTGACATGGCTGTCTTTCATGTGTAGTAAAGAGTACCTTGAAGTGAGCATGTTGATGCTATAAAAGGTCTTTTGTTATTTGCAAGTTCTTCGTGTGCAGTTTTATATTTAAGTGCAGTGTAATGTACTATAGTGTGCAATTACTGTGACTTCTAACTTTCTGTGCAATTTTCCGACCTTAAAGCCTGATCTGTTCCTTTTCCCTCTAAACTCCTACTATTGCTACAAAACAACAGAATATCATCTTAGACAGTTCATCATCTTGGGATTGTACAGGTATATATGGACACAAAGCAAGTGGGACATTTTCTTATCCAAAAATGTTTTTTTTATTGAAATGAATACAGCTAAAAATATTAAATATCAATTTAATTTTCTTTTAACCCCTTATGCACTAATAAGTTTTTGGCTTTATTGTGCCTAAATTGCAAACACAAAGATAAACTGTTGTTACTCCACTTATGTAATAAAGGAGATGCAACTGGTAGAAGAGCAGCAAGTACAACACTTCAATTTTTTTTAAAAGAAAGTATTTATATGATCAACAATTTGTGTTTACCCCAATATCAACTAAATAAAACACAAAAAAATGTGGTGTTTTAGGTATTTCTTTCCAAAAAATGGGATTTTACAGTATGCAACCAAGACATTTTGTGATGCACAACCCAATCAATGAAATCAATTTTCTTTTGAGCTCCAATCTGTCAGCTATCATTGTACCAAGTTTTGAAGTGAAATATTGTAGATTCCAGTGTAGCTACAAACAAATCAATTAAATTAGACTCAAATAAGCTTGCCCAAAAATGACAAAAACATTTTCAATTGCTCTGGCACAAGAGGAAAAAATACTTCCAGAAATGTTGCAAAGTCTGGAAGTTCTAAACAGATCAGATGTCATGAAGATCTTGGCATAGTTAAAGACTTGCTTTTACAGAGAAGAAAGGGATTGCAACAATGTTAGAAACTCTCATTTTAATATCCAACTGCATTATATACCTGTGACTCCTTTTAATTTCATCAGCCTGTTTGATCACTATGAAACCTTTAATATTTGTAAGCTTAGGATCCAGTACCACTTTAGATTAGGTGTTCCAAAATTTTAAAAAAAATCATTAAACTTGTCATACTTGAGAAATGATTATTTGTTTCCCAGGATTCAAATAAGTTTAACTTGATTCCATAAAACTGTTTGAAAGAATTATTCAATAAAATAAGCAATACATTATATCTTAATACAAATATTTTACTTACAGTGATCAATGATGGAGCATCTGATAAAACTGCTCTCCAGGATGATGTGGGTAGTGAAGAAGACTTCTATGAAGATTTTCGTAGTTCCAATCTTTATTTTGGTCACCCTGGAGGTGGAGGGGAACAGCTGGCCATAAATGAGGTAGTTTACCTTATTTGTTTCTTATTTTCTTGCACTTTAATGTAGAATGTATTTACTTGTGAGCAAATGTTAAGTAGGAGACATTTTTCTAAACATTTGAAAATAATTTCTCTAAAATGGCTGCTACTTATGAATATATCAGAGACCTGTTTCAAATCACCTGCTCTGCTTTGCTACCAAAATCCCCTTCCATTTTTCTCTGAACACAGTTGGTAAAAGGAAAAAGTAGAAAAAAGACTCTTTGCTTCTCATACCTAAGACACTAAAAATTAGACTTATTATTCCACTTGCAATTAAATGAAAATCCATAATTACATTTGAAATAATATAATTCCCACAGAATCCAGTTTGTAGGTTGTTTGGGGGCAAAATCTATCCCAATAACAATAGGTGAAAGGCAGGAGACAACCTTGGATGGAGTCTGAATCCATCAAAGAGCTCACTCTTACTCATACTCACCCTGTTTTAATCTAGAATAACCAGTTAAACCAATATGAACATCTTTGAAATGTGAAAGTAAAACAAGTATAACCAGGCTGCTCAAATCCAATATGTGGCACTGTATCACCCTGTAGCTACTCAACAGAAATATAGCTCAAAAACCATATCTCTGCTGGTATTTTGCTATATTCATGCAGCCAGCCATTTTCTGAATGAAATTATTTCAAATTATGATTGCATCCAAAGCAGAATTTGTAAGTAATACTGGAAATAGTTCTAGATAGGACACCAGTCTATTTATTGCAGGACCGACTTTAATGCAGCTATTCAGTAATACAGGACTGACTAATTTTGCATGCCTTTTTCTCCAAAATATCAATGGTAAATACTGTTCATTGGATTTGAAACAACAACCAAACATAAAAAACACAATTTATCCATAGTGAAACCCTGTGACTTTTTTGGCATTATATGCAGAATGTTTACAGCAGTCGTGTACTCTGTTGAAGTGGTATTGGAGTAAACATTGCAATGTTGCCATGAAAAGATTATCATATGCAGGCTAAATGTTAGGGCACCAGCCAGGTCATTCTGTTTAATACTAACAGAAATACACATGTGCAGCAGCAAAATGAAAGCAACAAAAAAGGATCTGATTAGCCTTGCTTAGTTGCGGAATTTTGTAGCTCTGGATTTGGGTGATCTGTCTTATTGTTTGACTGGTGAAGATCTGATGCATAGTTCTCTAGTTGCCTGTATTTATAGTGCCAGAGCCAAAAGGGATCGAGTCTTCTTGGGACAGAGGTTAAAGCTACATATCTTCATTCAGCAGCCCTTCAATGCTACTGGGGAAAGAGACAATAATGTTAGCATCAGCCCCCCCGTCACCCTGAGGTGGAATTGTTTACTTTGCCAGAACCATGAAGGTGGTTCCCAGGTGTACACGCATGACAATATCAATTCAAAAGAGCAGCCATGCTTAGTTCACCATTAAGAAATTAACGTTACATTTATTTCTGTTTTAAGTCAATTTCAATTAGTCATTTTATTAGTTACACTGGTCAGCTTTAAGTGTGAAACAGAAAACTTGTTTTTGTACTGGTAGATGTTCCAAAGTCCTTCTTGATGTAACTTATGTTGGTAATATGTGTCATCATTGATACAAGCCACTGACATTTAAACTTTTTTTTTTTATTGAATGGTTATTTCATTTTAATTTGTAGTGTAAAACCAACAATATTGGTATTGAATTCAACTGTTTCTTCAGTGACTATTTGTGCTTTTTATTAATCATTTGTAGCATTTTTTTCTTTGTATTTTGCCCTTTAAGAAAACAGGAAAATATGCACAGCAATGTGTGTTAGCATATGATGTCACAGTAGCCATTTTTTTCATTCAGATTTTCTGCTTCTGTGCCTTTTGTTCATTCTTATTTTTCAACTGCCATATCTCTTAGTCTTGTGCTTACTGTTCTATTACAAACTATGGAAGTAGTCAGTATTGCCTGGGTATTTTTGAATAATGAGTTAAGGTAAAAAAACAAATACTTATGCAATTTTTAAATGTTGAACCTTTTATGATTGCTAGCTGAAATGCAGCAGTTCCATTTGTCATCTATTTTAACTCTCTAACAACTATCAATCTCTCTGCTCTCGGTAGTTGAGAATATGTTTTTTGTGTCTGTACTGTATGACTGCATTCTATCACTGCAATAACTCCTTGCTGGTGTTATGTCTGTTAGGCAGGCAAGATTTAGAGTAACCAGGAGAAGGATGTGAAAGCAGAAACAGGCTGAAACAGGGAGATCAAAGAAAACTGTGCAGCAAGGCCAGAAACTAAGAGCTAGATACTAATTAAGGCATGGCATCAGAAGTTTGACACTAAAACAAAAAAAAAAAAGCACAGATTTTTAAGCAAACTGTAGATTTGGTCATTTTTATCTACAACTTAGATTTTGTATATCTATTGCTTTCACAATACCCATGTCACAACCGCTGAGGAGATGCCCATAACAATCGTCACATTTCCTAACAACATCTGCTCAGCAGTACAGGGAATATGTTCAATTGCCTGTAAAAGAATTATTCCTAAAATCTTGTTTGGTAACATGAATGCCACTTCTTTGTATTTCCTGGTTTATTGTGGTTTCAGAATAGATGTTTAATCCCACATTAATAAACTGGATTGGGGCTGTGGTTGTTTAGGGGTTACAGAATTTGATGCAAGCACTCTGTATTATTACAAGAAACAGCACCAGTGATGATATTCCATAATATTATAAAGCTGATTCATTCAATGATGATTTAAAATTCTAAGCGTGACAACACTGTATTTGGCATCAAAGCCTAAAATTATTACTGCCTTATTGGCTTGAACAATTGTATACCCTCAGGAAACTGTAAAGCTTAACTAATGTCATCCTTAATTATTCTGTTTCTACCATATTCTGAAGAGCAGCTTTGCATATGCTAAAAAATCAAATTTTGATTCTGTTTCATTGTGGCTTTTATCTGTCACACTTAGTAATGATATTCAGTGTACATCAACATTGGCAGTTTATCTCAATCACTTTAAAAGTTGTATGTAATATTGTCAATGTCAAGTCACAGAATACTTTGGCTTGAATCAAGTATGGAATAAGTGTAAGATTTTAAAGTGGTTTTCTTTACACTATTTTTTGACTTAGATGAAACAGAATGAAATGTGATTCTTTAGCACATTCAAAGTAGCTCTTCAGAAGACCCACTATTATGGTACTTTAAAACCCTACAATCCATTCTGGTGCACAACAATAAAACATGTACAAGTTATAAAAAAATGATGATCCAGTGCTGTGTCACCAATCAGTCTGACTCATTATGTGGACAGGAATCTGGTTTGATTAAAGTAGCAATGGCACAGCAGTATACTGAGAAAAGAAATTGAACAGAAATACGTTTATAACATTTGGTAGTCATTACAAACATATTTATTTCTTGAAACAGCTTAATTAGCCGCTGTAACAAGACATGATTAAAGCGTGATTATTATAATTATATAATATATAATTATAATTTAAAGACTTACATGTTAAAACATTACAGTTGTAATTAGAGCAAGCCTTTCAGCTCAAAAAGTTAACCAATCCTATTCACCTAGATTCATGACATCAAGTAAAGATTTCAAGGTCCCTAACCTCTTACTCTCTTACACACTGCTCACTGAGATGTAGCTCACCATATAAATAAAAAAGACCTGTATTATATCTTGTTTTATATAGCTCCTGACTCCCCCTCCCTGTCAGTTTTGCCCATCTTTCCTAAATATTGTGTTCTCAATTTTGTTACACTTATCCCCATCTATTATTTAGCCAGGTTCCTTTTATTCCAATAACATCATAGTACATGCAGCCACTTATAAATCCAACTCACTTATTTTATTCTTAGTACAATACGATACAATACAATTTATTTTTGCATTGCCCAAAATCACACAAGAAGTGCTGCAATGTGTTTTAACAAGCCTTGCCTCTTGACAACCCCCCAGCCTTGAATCTCTAAAAAGACAAAGAAACACTCCCAAAAAAAAAAACCCTTGTAGGAAAAAAATGGAAGAAACCTTGGGAAAGGCAGTTCAAAAGAGACCCCTTTCGAGGTAGGTTGGGCGTGCAGTGGGTGTCAAAAAGAAGGGGATCAATACAATACAATACACAAAACAGAACAAATCCTCAATACAGTATAAAAATAAAAGTTTTACAAGTATGGAGCAGAATTTTACAAGTACAGAGCAGAATTTAACAGTAGATGATATCACATACAGTATTATGATTTGGATTTGTTTAGAGTCCTAGAGACCTTAACCATCAAGCTGCCTTCCCCATTTGGCCATTCCACAGCTGAAACAGAGCTGGGCCAGCCAATCCGATGAAAGGATCTCTGTACCCCATGATTTCTGAGATCCTCAAACAGGGATGACTTTACCTTAGGCAAGCAATACAACTTAGCAGGTGGGCCGTGGCACCAAGTGCTACATTTGAGTACCGATTAGAGAAACAGAATAGGTGAGGGTTAGTAACAAATTATAATTATCATCTTATTTATGTTTTAGTGCTAATGACAAACAACTCTTAGCATTAAGCAACTCATATTTATGTATTGTTTTGGCTTTTTACAGAGATCTAGAACTTTCAAAGTTATCATATACAGTGCATCCGGAAAGTATTCACAGCGCATCACTTTTTCCACATTTTGTTATATTACAGCCTTATTCCAAAATGGATTAAATTCATTTTTTCCTCAGAATTCTACACGCAACACCCCATAATGACAATGTGAAAAATGTTTACTTAAGATTTTTGCTAATTTATTAAAAATAAAAAAAAATGACAAAGCACATGTACATAAGTATTCACAGTCTTTGCTATGAAGCTCAAAATTGAGCTTAGGTGCATCCTGTTTCCCCTGATCATCCTTGAGATGTTTCTGCAGCTTAATTGGAGTCCATGTGTGGTAAATTCAATTGATTTGACATGATTTGGAAAAGCACACACCTCTCTATATAAGATCCCACAGTTGACAGTTCATGTCAGAGCACAAACCAAGCATGAAGTCAAAGGAATTGTCTGTAGACCTCCGAGACAGGATTGTCTCGAGGCACAAATCTGGGGAAGGTTACAGAAAACTTTCTGCTGCTTTGAAGGTCCCAATGAGCACAGTGGCCTCTATCATCCGTAATTGAAAGAAGTTCAAAACCACCAGGATTCTTCCTAGAGCTGGCAGGCCATCTGACCAAGAACCCAATGGTCACTCTGTCAGAGCTCCAGAGGTCCTCTGTGGAGAGAGGACAACTTTCCAAAAGGACAACCATCTCTGCAGCAATCCACCAATCAGGCCTGTATGGTAGAATGGCCAGACGGAGGCCACTCTTTAGTAAAAGGCACATGGCAGCCCGCCTGGAGTTTGCCAAAATGCACCCGAAGGACTCTCAGACCATGAGAAACAAAATTCTCTGTTCTGATGAGACAAAGATTGAACTCTTTGGTGTGAATGCCAGGCGTCACATTTGGAGGAAACCAGGCACCGCTCATCACCAGGCCAATACAATCCCTACAGTGAAGCATGGTGGTGGCAACATCATGCTTTGGGTATGTTTTTCAGCAGCAGGAACTAGGAGACTAGTCAGGATAAAGGGAAGGACGACTGCAGCAATGTACAGAGACATCCTAGATGAAAACCTGCTCCAGAGTGCTCTTGACCTCAGACTGGGGCGACGGTTCATCTTTCAGCAGGACAATGACCCTAAGCACACAGCCAAGATATCAAAGGAGTGGCTTCAGGACAACTCTGTGAATGTCCTTGAGTGGCCCAGCCAGAGCCCAGACTTGAATCCAGTTGAACATCTCTGGAGAGATCTTAAAATGGCTGTGCATCGACGCTTCCCATCCAACCTGATGGAGCTTGAGAGGTGTTGCAAAGAGGAATGGGTGAAACTGGCCAAGGATAGGTGTGCCAAGCTTGTGGCATCATATTCAAAAAGACTTGAGGCTGTAATCATTGCCAAAGGTGCATCGACAAAGTATTGAGCAAAGGCTGTGAATACTTTCGTACATGTGATTTCTCAGTTTTTATATTTTTAATAAATTTGCAAAAACCTCAAGTAAACTTTTTTCACGTTGTCATTATAGCATGTTGTGTGTAGAATTCTGAGGGAAAAAATGAATTTAATCCATTTTGGAATAAGGCAGTAACATAACAAAATGTGGAGAAAGTGATGCGCTATGAATACTTTCCGGATGCACTGTACATTGGGATAAATACTCTGAGTGGTGCATTGCAAGAAACAACGCTAAAGCAGCTATGGTATTTGGAATAGTTTGGCCATTCTGTAGACCATTATATTGTTACAAGTTAATTACAATCAGATGCCTTAAACTAATAAACAATATGCGGTTAATTTCATTTATTTGATAAAGCTGCATCAGGGATGAGGATCTAAAAAAGAAATGGGAATCACACTGGAACAAAAGCGTTGCTTTGATGCTGGGTGCCGCCAGTTTGCAAAACTGAGTGAAGAACATGCATACGGCAAACATTTAGCTGGCATGAAAATGTGCGTGGCTTTACGCCAAGTTTAGGTTTTATACATTGTAATGTGAGTGTGGAAACGAGCTTACGCAACATTTTTGTGTTCCCATGTTTAATAACATGCTTTAACTCCTATCATCATGAAAATAATATCAAGTATACATCTCAGTATTTTAATTATTCAGAGAGTTGTAATATCATGAATGTAATGTATTCGTTGTCCTGTCGCAAGAAGAGAAATCCCGTTTAAAAAGCACATAGTGATTCATACACATAGAGCACATAGAAGAACATATACAAAACAAAGCATTGAATGTGCTACTTTAGTTACGATGGTATTTGAAAAACTAGTAAATCAAACGATTTAAAGATGAAGTTTGTGACATTCTACTTTAATGACAAAATAAACTACATAATTAAAGTGGAAATTTCAAGATTAAAGTTGACATTTTGAGCATTTTTTCTACTGTGAGCCTCTTATTTATTCTTTTCTCTGTACTCTAATTAGCTTTCATATGACACTCAGATGGTGGGCTACTACTCGCCTTTTCACAGTGACTTTGATATCTGAAAACTTCTTTTTTATTTCAGGCACTGTGCGACTCTGTGAACTTGAGCTTTTGAGTTTCTCTGACACTCTATGTCACTCAATCAACTTCCTTTTGTTGTTTATACCACTGTTAAAACCAACAAATAGTACGTTTTTCCTTGCCTCCACTTGGTATTCGCTGAAATTCTTCTATTTTTCCCCTATGCTTTTGCCATTGCCTTTTCACAGAACACTGAGCTAAATGGCTATTTATATTGATATGCATATTCAAAGAGGTGTAATTCTGGGATGAGTTTGGGGAGTGGCGGCAGGCCCGTACACACGCGTTACTTTTCACACTGACTGGGATTTATGTAGTGGAAGAACTTGGAAGTTGGCAAACGCACAGATTTATGTATCTGGATTTTTTGTGTGTATGCACATTTCCGCTTTTATCCATACACCATGTTTTAGTGTGAATTATACGCATGCCGTTATGCATGAGGCCCCAGGTGTGTGTAGCATGTACAGTGTCAATAGTGTGAGAGCTTGCACTCAGAGTTTGCGTCTTAAAGGGCACTGTGTGGGCTGCATGTCTTTAATTTGCATAAAATGCTATTTCTTTTCTGTGGAGAGCTATGATATAAAGTAAGTGATAATTAAAAAATTATCTATATCATTTTAAGAAAAAATACATATATATTTGAAAGATACTTCCAATGTAAAAATAGTCTGGGTGTGTTCTTCACTTCATTTCCTGTCACCCTCTATGGCAATCTTTTACTTTTTGAATGTGATTCAAGGTGCACTGCCTCAGTGCTACAATTGCTACTTCCCGCTGAGAGTGCTTAGAGTATGACCTAATCTGATATCTTTTCCCCACATGATATTTTTAAACTTTTTTTTTATATATTGTGACGCGTGAGTCACTTTCTTGCACCCCAAAAAATGAGGCTGAGTCACAGTACTTTATCAGGACCAGCTTTTTTCAGCTTAAAACAGGAACAGCACGGTTATTTATTGTAGTGGGATCTACCACTCTCCTATATGTAGACACAGCAGTCAAGCTGTTCAGGTCAGTGGCCAATTTATACTCTTCCCCGCATTAATAATATTCCTTGCATCACCCATTGTCGACAGGTGCTTATGGCGTGACTGCAATTGGCTCAGATTTGCTTCCACTGTATTGCTGAAGCACTGCATTTGCCCCAGGAAACGGACAAGCAATCTTCCACGGACGTGGCAATTGCGCTTCAGGATGCACTTCAATATGTCGTCTAGTTGGGGGTATTCCAAAAGAGTTCAGAAACCTCACAATATGTATATACATTTTTAATCCATGTGACTTACATAATAAACATTGACATGAAAAGCATTAACTGAAGAAAAATTACATTCTGGCAAAAACAGACATGAACATGCATTTTTTAAATTTATTTATTAAAAGGTGTTTCACTTAAGACCACAATATCCTGTGGCAGCAGAGGAAAATGACAAAATCTGTATATATAAGATGCTAAGGTCTGTTCAACTCTCATGTGATTACTTGCAAACTAGAACTAGAACTTTGATCTTGGTCTTGATCGAAAGTCTATGACCTGATACATCTTATAAATTCAAAAACTATGATGTACGGGCAACCTTGGCTCATTGACCTAGGTTTTCTGTGTTTATTATGACAAAATGATCATAAAATGAAGTTAAATGGCATAAAGAAAAGAAGACCAGCGACATCTGCTGAGTTTCATGCAAACTGTGGATGCCGATGATGTGACAAAGAACATATTAGGAAGAAGAAGAAGAGCATTGCTATCTGCTTAGCATCAATCATAGGATACACAATGCAAGAATGGCAAAGATGGAAGAATCCATGCAAGCAGAGATCTGTGTGTTTCACTATTAGAAAAAAAAAATGTAAAAAAGGGCTTGGCTATGTTAGAATACTTAATATTACAACCCTCAAATAACATATGAAAATCAAACTCTTACAAGGGTGTAACAAAACACTCTAGGACATCCATTTTTATTTGTTAAGATTAAACAATCCATAGGTCATCTTTAGCTAAACTTGTGAGCTTCAAGTCTATATAAAATGAAAAATGCATATTTTTATGTAGCAGCTATTTACTTATTAGACCTGGATTCCGGAGGAGTTGTATTGGAGGTGAAATGATTTGACTGACTTGATGTTTGTCTCTGTGAAAAATTAAATTACTTAGAAAGAAGTGGATTAAAATGCCTGCCCCTATCCTTTAAATGTGGGATGTTATATTTCTCATCTCCACTGTACTCCCTTCTCTCTTATTTCCACAAATTAAGTAAATAAATAAAAACAGACATGCTTTTGGTTCATGTAAGTAATATTAACTTATTGGCTTTTATTTTGCAGTGTATAGCAATACTGTCACCTCTGTGATAAACGGATCCTCTAATCCATAGCTCTGCAGTGAGTTTTTAAGATGTATTATGCTGCATTCACCTACATACTCCCCCCACCAAGTGCCTTTGTGCTGCAAAGGCCTGCCTTGCTTTGCTGGTATCCAGGATACAGGGTCCAATGCTAGGGTCTGATTGGCTGATAAGAATAGTAGGGAAACAGCAAGCAGAGCAAGTGCAGCTAATCCACTGCTTCTTCCATTTTAAATTAAGTGAAAACAGATATGTTTCATATATTGATATGCATAGACATATAATCTATTCAGTTCATTGGATGTTTTCATGGATACGGATAATAAATCTGGCCGAAGACTGAATAGAAAGAGATGCAACAATAGCTACTACTGCATTTGCCAGCGCTAGCAAAGAAACTGCAGCCTGTCTTCTTTTTTAATTCAAGACCCTTCCCCCTCCTTTAAGGAGAGACAGAAGCATTTTGAGGCCTGTGCTTGTGTTTTCTTAAAAGAAAAAGAGAACCTTTTAAAACTAAAAAACTATCAAAGGATATGGCTCGGAGTTCTGAAAAGACAAGACAAAGGTGGAGCTTGTTGAACACTTTCTTACGGTGTAACCTGAACCCGGAAACTCAGAAAGTAGTGGTTTTTGTTATTATGATGCTGCTGGTTATTATTAATGTGGTGCTAATGTTTCTACTGGCTTTCCATTGAGAGCCCAATGTTGTGCTAGAAGAAGGCATCTACATTTATCAATGAATGAGCAAATATGGAAGTAGATAAAGTGGATAGCATGACATAGGTATATGCCTCTCACAATGAGAGGTCAGCTGCCATCCAGGCCTTCATAATTGAACAATAAGTTTAAATTACTTTAAGAGTTTCTAGATCCTTGACATTGAGGAAGATGGTATGCTGCTAGATCATTAGACTTTCTAGAAAAGAGTGAAAATTTAAACATTTTGCTTACTTTCACACCCTTTCTTACTGGATGGTGAAAATGTGTCATAGAAAAGAATTTTCTTCTAAACTTTTTCTAATGTCGTTCAGAAAATAGCTGGGTGAGTAAGAAAATTCTACATTTTTGAATATATAGTGTTTTTTTAAAAGATACGGTTTATGTGTTTTTAACAAATTGAGGGTTCATTTTATGTTTGAAAGGTAAGGTAAAAAAAAAGTATGTGTGTGTGCTGATACGTTAAGAAGAGCCAAACAGATTTTTGATTTTTAACAAATACTGTATTTTGGCTAAAAGACAATTAAATAAATATTTATTATAAAAGATGATAATTTGTTAGTGGCAAGAAAAGTTCTGTTTTTTCATTTGCTGTCTGACCAAAGTTTCAGTAAAGGTAGCAATATTTTTAGAGCTATTGTCTAAAGGATATTGTAAAGATATTTTTCCTTTTTGATTATAAAGACCGGTCTTTAAAAGATATCAAATGGTCAATAACACGAAATTCTTGATGGCAAAATTTGCTGAATTTAACACACTTTCCTGTCTGACTTAGCTATACTGTAGGCCTACTTGCTTCTTGCTGCTTCTCTTTTTCAGGTCCTCCACACATCTGCACTGTGTGTTGTAGTCAATCCTGATAGGTGTGTAGCTGATTTTATCAAAGAATCAAACCTCAAACCCTTGATTTGCTCTTCCAACACACAGTTTTTTTGTCTTGATGGTTTCTGATGCTATGAAAAAGTGTTATGTATTTCAGAATAATTCAGCGTCACAACCTGCACAAAAAACATTTACTAAAGTCTTTGGGTAGCTGTGTGTCTTTATTAATCACCTTCCTTTATCCAATCAAAAAACTTTCATATAGCTTTCATAAGGAGCTTAAAACTATGGATTATCAATGTTTGAAAGAGACAAACATGGACTGCATGTACTAATAAGTTAAAAATGTAAATATAAACATTATTGTAAAGATTTAAATATCATTATACTAAGTAATGAGCAACAACCGTTTTGGCTTTAAGGTCAAAACAGAAAATTCATGATTAATGATTAAAGATACATATTTCAGTTTTTTTATTACAAAATGTTTAACCTCATATGTCTTTATATTGGTGGAAACACCTAATGATGTTTAGGTGCCAACATGTGCTCCTTATGAGGATAATGGAGTAGATTCATCTGATAACATCCATCCATCCATTATCCAACCTGCTATATCCTAACTATTGTACAGGGTCACGGGGGTCTTCTGGAGCCAATCCCAGTCAACACCGGTCACAAGGCAGGAAACAAACCCCGGGCAGGGAACCATCCCACTGCAGGTTGCACACACACACCAGGGACAATTTAGAATTGCCAATGCACCTAACCTGCATGTCTTTGGACTGTGGGAGGAAACTGGCGCACCTGGAGGAAACCCACGCAGACACGGGGAGAACATGCAAACTCCATGCAGGGAGGACCCGGGAAATTAACCTGGGTCTCTTAACTGCGAGGCAGCAGCGCTACCACTGCACCACCATGCTGCCCCTGATAACATCAGTATTTGAATTTTAAGCAATATTTGTGAATCTTTAATCACCGGTGAAGATATGCTGTGAATGTTAAGAGTATATTTACTTGCACCTGCCATTCCTCACCTGTCATTCTGGCTACTAAGAGCTGTTGCAGTGCAAATTTTTAGGTCTAGATTTTATTGTCACAATGTATCCCTGATTGAATACTAGCAATGTATGCAGTGTTTTTTTTAATTCTCTTCTTTACTTAGTCAATTCACTGTGGTCAGTCGCATCACTGTTTCATTTAGTTAATGTCTATGTAACCTATATCACTATTTGAGTTTTTTGCACCTTCCATGTAGATGCTTTCTAAAAAGTGCTGTCTTTCAGTCCTCAATCTACAACCCTGTGCGCCTTATTCAGTTATTTTTAAATTGCTGTAACTTTTTTCCCCAACTGTTCTTCTTTGATTTTCAAATTTTGTTGAATAATTATCTATTTGTTCTGAATTGTTTTCCATCCATCCATCCATTATCTAACCTGCTATATCCTAACACAGGGTCACGGGTGTCTGCTGGAGCCAATCCCAGCCAACACAGGGCGCAAGACAGGAAACAAACCCCGGGCAGGGTGCCAGCCCACCGCAGGGCACACACACACACATTGGTTGGGGGCACAGTCACAGTTTTGGTGGAGAAAATGGCGCCTCTGTTAGGCTATGCCTTTGCGTTTGTCTTGCCCCGCACATTGAGGCTGTGGGATATTTTTGTGTTTTTTGTTTATTTTGTGACACTAGTCATATGTGGTTTTCCAGCCGCGTTAGTGTACAATTGCATTTCATTGATCAACTTTAGATCAGCAATGGAAAATTTCTCTCAGCATTACAATTATACCTTTTTTTCCTCCGCCGTTTGTGAATACTACATTTCTCAGTGGCTTTTCCTCTCTGTTGGTTAACAGTACCCGAGTCAACCTGCGGTCCCGTCAGAGGAAAAATGGAAAAAGGGCAGGTGTGCATGCAAGGTTTCGGCGTCTATGGCGCTGTGTCTCTGATGTGGATCATCCATCTTTATCTAAGGATTATCTGAGAAGGCCGACATGCTTGAGACCTGTTCTGCCGGGATTACCTGACATGTTCTTCCCGCTCCCCGTCCGAGACGCCGAGTTCGCCGAGGGAGTAATCCCGGACTTCTCTGTGCTATCCCTCGTATTCCAGAAAATGCTAATTTGACGGCTGCTGTTTCTATGACTCTACCAGCTAAGGTAGCACTGATTAATGCACGCTCTATCACAAACAAGTCATTTATTTTGAATGACTTTTTTACTAGTAATAAATTAGATTTCATGTTCCTGACAGAGACTTAGCAGCGTGATTCTGATTTTACTAATCTGATAGAATTGTGTCCCGAGGACTGCTCTTTCATTAGCACACCGCAGCATACCAGCCGTGGAGGTGGGATCGCCATGGTTTTTAAGAAGTTATTTTTATGTCATTCTGTTCTTACCATTTCATATAAGACTTTTGAACTTCAGATTGTTAAAGTTGGGTGTGTAACCCCAATATATTGTATTTTAATTTATCGTCCACCTGGTCCCATTACTGTAGTCCTTTTCTTACTGATTTTCAAGATTTTGTATGCACCATTATTAAGCTGGATAGAATAATAATGCTTGGTGACTTTAACATCCATGTGGATGACATTTTATGCAGTGCGGCTTCTGAATTTCTGTGTATCACCGACTCTTTTAATTTTGTACAACATGTTGTTGGCCCTACCCATAGTGGGGGACATACATTGGATTTGTTTTTTTCTTATGGAGTTGGCTTGAATGATGTTACAATTTGTAATGTAACCTTTAGTGATCATAAGTGTGTTTTGTTGACTTGTCTTCAAATTTAGAGCTGTCACCCTGTGTTAACTCTAGGCGTACTCGTTTTATTAATTAATCAGTGATCAATCAGTTTGTTGATTTATTTGTGGCATCTGATGCCGGCAGTAACATTGATAATGTTGAGTTAGCAGTTCAATGTTTTTATGACCATTGTACTGATATTTTGGATAAGATCGCTCCTCTTAAGATCAGGCAGCGTTCTGTTACCCATTCAGTTCCTTGGATGAATGACTCCATTCGTAATCTTAGGCGTTCCTGCCGAATAGCGGAGCGCCTATGGAAGTCTACTAATCTGGAAGTTCATCATTCATACTTAAACAATTTACTTGCTTCTTTTAATTCTTTGGTTAGGGATGCTAGAACATCTTATTTTTCTAATCTTATTCAGACTCACAAGCGTAATCCCAAAGTGCTATTTGATACTATTCACAATATTATTTCTCCATCTCAATCTGTTACTCAGGTTTTTTCTGATAGTGATTGTAATAATTTTCTTAGATTTTTTATTGACAAGGTTAATGTTGTTCGGGCTAATATTGTTTCAGCTGTCTTACCTAGTGCTCTCATTCACTCATTTTCTGAGTCTTTTGTGTTCTCAGAAGTTTCACTTTCGGATCTTTCTGACTTGCTCAGGAAGATGAAACATTCATCATGTCCTACTGACCTGTTGCCAACATCATTAATGTTAAAATCTTTGAGTTTTATAGGTCCGTGCCTTTTGAATATCATAAACTGCTCCTTGAGATCAGGTGTAGTCCCATCATATTTTAAACATGCTGTAATTCAACCGTTGTTGAAAAAATCTAATTCTGATCCCTCTATTTTAAGTAATTACAGGCCAATTTCAAAACTGCCTTTTATTGCCAAAGTTTTGGAAAAGGTGGTTGAACAGCAACTTTGTGCCTTCTTAGAAAAGCAGGGGTTCTTTGATTCTTTTCAATCTGGTTTTCAGAGGCGACATTCTACAGAAACAGCTCTTCTAAAAGTTTTTAATGATCTTTTAATTGCTGCTGATGCAGGCAGGTGCTCTGTGCTTGTACTGTTAGATCTTACCGCAGCTTTTGATACGGTGGACCATCAGATCTTAATTAATAGATTAGAGCTGTTAGGTGTCTCTAGCTCTGCTTTGGACTGGTTCTCCTCTTGTCAAATAGGAGTTTCTCAGTCGGTGTGGCTGGCTTTTCATCTGACTCTGCTCCTTTAACATGTGGAGTGCCACAGGGATCAGTTCTTGGACCTATACTCTTCTCTTTATATATTCTTCCCCTATCACAGATTCTTTCAAGGACATCTCGTATCATCTATATGCAGATGATATACAGCTTTATTTTTCATTTAAGCCTAACCTGTGAAGGGTGCTTTATAAATAAACTACTACTACACACACACACTAGGGACAATTTAGGATCGCCAATGCACCTAACCTGCATGTCTTTGGGCTGTGGGAGGAAACCCACTCAGACACTGGGAGAACATGCAAACTCCAGGCAGGGAGGATCTGGGAAGCAAACCCGGGTCTCCTAACTGTGAGGCAGCAGCACTACCTACTGCGCCACCCCTCATAATTGTTTTGTGCTTTGTAATTACATTGTGAGAGAATACTCTGTAAAAGACACTCCATTAGACAAAGATTAATTCATTTATTGATTATGTGCTCTCCTGCACATTACAAGTGGATGATATTCCATGAGCATCACTATAAAATTCTGTTTAATGAGATAAATAAAATTAAAATGTGTAGCATCCTTCTCAGTGTAAAGGTTCAGACAACTGAAATGTTCAGTCTCATTTGGTTGAACTCTCCTTTGGAATTTGCTGAGTTATAGGAGTCTCTTTTCTCTTTTGCTGTGTAACAATAAACAGCCTTTTTGGCGTTTAAAGTTTAATACTGTAGTTTAGGCAGTTATAATCAAGACAGAAGGAATCAGATCTTAGGTCAGAATAAAGACATGCATTTTTAGAATAAAGACATGACTCCTGCCATTTGCCTAAAGCTGCTAAAGTACACTTAAGCCCTTGTGACCTTAAATCAAATAAATCATGACCGACAAAGAATGGATGATAGAAAGTTTTTTGTTTGTGAGTGGTAGCACTATGAATGTAGGTGTTTAATTTAATGTTTTACTCTGCAAGAACATGAAGGTATAAATGAAGACAGGGTGATAAAAATGACAGAACAGTCAGCATTTAAACAACATGGTTTAAACAATATCTGAAAATGAGTTGCTGTCATGCACTCCAACATAATTCACATTTTTTAATCTGGTTATTTGGTGGTAAATCCATCCATCCATCCATTTTCTAACCCGCTGAATCCGAATACAGGGTCACGGGGGTCTGCTGGAGCCAATCCCAGCCAGCACAGGGCACAAGGCAGGATCCAATCCTGGGCAGGGCGCCAACCCACCGCAGGACACACACAAACACACCCACGGGCCAATTTAGAATCACCAATCAACCTAGCCTGCATGTCTTTGGACTGTGGGAGGAAACCCACGCAGACACGGGGAGAACATGCAAACTCCACGCAGGGAGGACCCGGGAAGCGAACCCGGGTCTCCTAACTGCGAGGCAGCAGTGCCACCACTGCACCACCGTGCCGCCCTTGGTGATAAATCTTTATACAAAATGCTTTGTTCAAATCTCAGCTCAATCTCAATATGTTTGGGTGTGGCATAGTATTGGTACACGTGTGAAATTCTTCTGCAAGAATCCAGACCAGAGCTGATCATCCTGACACCCTTATATCATGACCCAAATAAAAAAAGCTTGTTATGAGAAGTAAAATTTGAAAAAATGACTGGAAGGATGAGGGAGCAAAAGGAGAGTTACAAGGCCAGCTGGGCTTATAAAAGCAGGATAAAAGGACCACAACAAACACCCAAGGCTAAATTCTAGTTCAAAACAACAAAGGCCAGACTATTTAACTAATATTAGAGATCACTTCTGTAATAATTCACAAATTAATTAGTTATTTTCCTCCAAAACCTGGATGCTACGAATAGTGTACTACCATGTTTTATATCAGTAGTACTGCGGAATCAGACTCTGTGTAATTAAGTTTCATTACCGGCAATTGTGCATGATAGCAGTAAAGAATATGGTAATGTCCATGGAGAAAAATCACCAAATGGCAGCACTCATACTGATTTAAGATAGTAACATGGAAATAATGAATAGTATTAAAAATGTATGTAACATTATAAATCAAGCAATTAAAGTAACACAGAAAAACATTAAAGGATCACAGCATCTTTTCCCAGTGCAACTTTTAAAGCACCTTATATATTTGATTGTGGTGTAGCGGGTCCACAGCTCATTGTGCAAAGGCCATTCGTTTTAAATAAATGATCGCGGCTTAGTGAGGGGACGTTGGGCCATAGTGAGCCGCGGGGCGATCCGTAGGGTGTGGGCGTTTCTCACCTAGTGCACAGGTGAGGAACTGCCCACATTCATGATTGTCCCGCGGCTAATGCTGCAGCTGCTGTGGCCCTCGTCATTTTAAAAAGAAGCGAGTCGGTTTTAAAGGGGGGTGAAAAAAAACGATCGGAGAGAAAGGAAAGAGAGGACAGAGGTTACCGGGAGCAGGAGAGGAAGCAGACGGTGCGTGAGTGTGGTGAGCGCGATCGAGCGCTCGTGGACAGCTGCATGGAAGCTGGGTGTTAGGCCGACACCCACGTGTTGGTGTTGATGTCGCTCCCGCTGAGCGATCAGGTAGCGGAGTGACCAGGGAAGGCGACTGGCGCGAGAGGCCATTGAAAGGCAGCGGAAGTCGGGAGGCTTGGTGGTGGAATCCCCAACGTGAGCGACCTGGCCGTTGTGGGAAACCAAGTTCTCCGGGACTGGGATGAGTGCCATACCGAAGCCAGGGATCGGGAGGTCTCCAGTCTCGTGCGTGTGTTTCAGGAAGGCAGCTGCAGAGAGCGTCTTGCCTGCTGCGATGCCCAAACGGGATTAGCAGGTGAGACGCTAACAAAAGAACACCGGATTTGTTTGTTGTTGTTTTTAAAGACTGCTTCCACAAGAAGATTTTAACCTCTCGTTTTTAAAGGATTGTTTTTTCCAATGGTTTTAACCTCCACGTGTTCTTTTTATGGATTATTTATTTAATGAATCTTGGAGTACTGCACTATTTATGAACACTGTTTTTGTTTTGTTGACTGCTTTTAATAAAAGCACTATTGCACCTTTTGTATACCACCCCTTGCTCAATTGTTTATTTGCCTCCATTGACTAGCTCACTCGGCAACATTATCGACGGTGTTGGGTTCATGTGCTTCCAACAGCAAAGGGAGTGTGGAGCCAGAACCCACATCGTCACATTTGGTGGCAGCGGTGGGATTCGAACCCACGCCTCCTGAGAGACTGGAAGCACTGACAGCAAGCAGCATTGTAATAACTTTCAGATTACCACTTAAAAAGTTCAAAAGCATTAGGGAAAAGCCAAGCAAAACGACACCTTTTATTGGCTAACTAAAAAGATTACAATATGCAAGCTTTCGAGGCAACTCAGGCCCCTTCTTCAGGCAAGATGTAATCAGCATGTAGAAAAGCATTAGGGAAAGCCATAGATGGATAGAACTTATTACTTTTAACAGAAGCTCTTTAAATAAAAAAAATACATTCTTTTAATTCTCTCCCTTGCTACTACCATGTTTCCCTGAAAGTAAGACCTAGCAGTAATTTCTGATGTACCGCTAATATAAGCCCTCCCCCGAAAATAACACCTACCACTAATTCGCCATTTTTGCATCTGTCCTGACAGCTGCTTTATTTAGCCTAGAAGCTTCCCTGGTTATAAGGTAAGGCACTGGTACCTTGAGATAAGAGTGCCCCAACGTACAAGTTTTTTGAGATATGAGCCGTCACTATGTCGATTTTTTGTCATGGGTTACGAGCCAAAATGTGAAATACGAGCCATCAATTTAATGACACTTGCCTAACGCTTGACTTTATTGAAAAGAAACTGATCATGCAGCGGCTTGACTTTATTGAAAAGAAAGTGATAATGCAGCGGCGCTATTTAATGACACTTGCCTAAAGTTTTACTTTATTGAAAAGAAAATGATCGTACAGCGGCGCTATTTAATGACACTTGCCTAATGCTTGACTTTATTGAAAAGAAACTGGTCGTGCAGTGGCGCTATTTAATGACTCTTGCCTAACGCTTGATTTATTGAAAAGAAACGGATCATGCAGCGGCGCTATTTAATGACACTTGCCTAACTCATTTCAGAAACATTCTAAAGAAGAGGACTAAACAAAGCTCATTGGACAGGCTTCTATTGAAACGCCCTGTGAATGAAAGTGACAAAAGCGTGGCAAAAAAGAAAAAAATTTGTGAAAAAGAAAATTAAGTTAAGCAAAATTGAAGTGAAAGAAAAAAAATTACAATACGCTAATCGGCTTTGCCAATATCTGTTTATTTCTTTAGATTCTCTTTCATATATAAGGTTTAATTTTGTTCGTTTACTAGGGATTGAGAATGGCAGGAGACGGGGTTAAAACTTGGGGCACTACCTCAGAGTAAGTTATTCTGTGCTTGTCTGCTGTGACGGGGGAGGTGTGTGCTCTGGGAGCTCCGTCCAGTGTGGCACTATTACAGATTCTTTTGGGTACCCCCTCGTACAGTAGTTTGTAGAACATGAATACCGTACATGTTGATTTGATTGTTGAATAGGCGTTAACGTACCAGTAGTTTGTACCGTATAATTGTTGAACAGGAATAAAAGTACTTTACTTTTTTGAATTTCAATAAAAATAAGACCTACCTGAAAATAAGCCCTAGTGCGTTTTTTGGACCTAAAATTAATATAAGAAATTGTCTTATTTTTGGGGAAACACGGTAGCTTCAGGAAGTCCAGAGTGTGTCCCATAACTGACAGAACACTGTCAATTAACTTGTTGCTTTGGTGGGCCTCTCCTGAAGTGGTGTTACTAGCCTAGCACATCACAGCATAGAAAATTGCACTGGCCTTCACACAGTAGTAGAAGATGTGAAGAAGCTCATTACATCACACTGAAGGAATGCAGTTTCCTAAGAAAAAACAGCCTGCTTTGCCTGTTCTTATATCATTCCTCAGACCAGTTCAACTTGTCATTGATGTGGACCTCCAAGTACTTCTTGGAGTGCATCACATCTACATCATTTCCCTGAAAGCGACTGGACATAGAGGTTCTTTGGTGAGTTGAAAGTCAATAACCACCATCTGAATGGTCTGTGCTGATTACTTATATTCTTACTAATGTTATATGTCTAATATTGTATGACTGCTAGAGATGATGGATGGATGGATGCTAGAGATACATTTATGAAAAGAAAAAATCATTTCCTGCAGACTTCCGCTTCCTGGGAGTCCACATCATGGAAGACCTGTCCTGGGGTGTGAACACAGCTGAGCTGGCGTAGAAGGCTCAGCAGAGACTTTATTTCCTGAGAGTCCTCAGGAAAAATAACATCCCCCAAAAACTGCTGGTGTCCTTCTATTGCTGCTCTATTGAGAGTATCCTGTGCTACTGCCTCTGCATGTCGTTTTCCAGCTGTACAACAGTGCAGAGGAAAACACTTCAGCGGATTGTAAAGACTGACCAGTAGATCATCGGCTGTTCTTTACCCTCTCTGGATGAACTGCACGGCTCTTGCTGCCTCAGGAAAGCAGAAAATATCTTAAAAGACTCCTCACACCCCACTCATGACGTGTTACAACTGTTGACATCAGGCAAAAGATATAGGAGCATCAAAACAAAGACTAATAGACTGAAAAACAGTTTCTACCCAGTTGCTATTAGGGCACTGAATGCCAGCTAATCACCTCCAATGCAGCAGTGCAATAGATGACATCTTGTGCAATAGTGTTCATGTGCAATTAAGGTCTTATGTGGAATGTTTCAGTTCTATCTGATTTTTTCTTATCCTTTGTTATCCTTTTGTATTTATATTTTGACACCACAGGGATTGCACCTAATTTTGTTGTATCTGTTACAATGACAATAAGGAGATTCTGATTCTGATTTCAGAGAAGCCTAAAGGTTTTCCTCCTTATCCTAGTTGTTAGTCCAGGCCCAAACATGCCTTTAGACTATGTTTAAAGTTTAAAACTGACTTTCTTCTGTTATTCAGCTGTTTATGAAGTACTAAATCCAGTGAGAATTTTTATGTTAAAAATGTTTATGGAGACATGGACTTGTGGACGTGTGAATTATTTGTGCAGCATAATGCCTTACTTCTACAATAGATCTCATGTAGCCTGAAAGTGTGCAGTGGAATATTTCTGAATGTAATTTCCAGTTTAATCAGTCACATATTGACTGCTGTTTTGCAGTTTAATGTAGAATCTCATGGCAAACATTCCTGTAAAATAAGTAGATGCATTATAATACATTATTATAATACAGGGATTTGGAAATTGTAAAGGGATGAAATCAAACAAATCACTAGGCCCAGATAATATTTATCCTCGTGTTCTTAAGGAGGCTAGTGAGTACATATATAAACCCTTGACACATATTTTTAGGAAGTCACTGAGCACTGGAGAGATTCCGAAGGACTGGAAAATGGCAAATATCATCCCATTATATAAAAAGGGTGACAGGGCAGATCCAAGCAACTATAGGCCAGTAAGCTTAACATGCATCACAGGAAAATTAATGGAAGGAATTTTTAAGGATAAGATTGAGCAACACATGGCAAGGACAGGAGTTATTCTGAACAGTCAGCATGGGTTCAGAAGAGGGAGGTAACGTTTTACTAACATGTTGGAATTCTATGAGGTTGCAACAAAAGCATACTATCAAAGTGGAGCTTATGATATAATTTATCTGGACTTTCAGAAAGCATTTGATAAGGTGCCACATGAGAGGTTAGGCATCAAGTTAAAAGAAGTGGGAGTTCAGGGTGATGTTTTTAGATGGGTGCAGAATTGGTTCAGACACAGGAAGCAGAGGGTGATGGTGCGAGGAACCTCATTAGAACTGGCCAGGGGTCAGTGCTAGGGCCGCTGCTATTTTTAATATATATAAATGATTTAGATAGGAATATAAGTAACAAGCTGGTTAAGTTTGCAGATGATACCAAGATAGGTGGATTAGCAGATAATTTGGAATCCGTTATATCATTACAGAAGGACTTGGATAAAATACAGGCTTGGGCAGATTTGTGGCAGATGAAATTTAATGTCAGTAAATGTAAAGTATAACACATAGGAAGTAAAAATATTAGGTTTGAATACACAATGGGTAGTCTGAAAATCGAGAGGTCACCGTACGAGAAGGATTTAGGAGTCAGTGAACTCTAAGCTATCAACTTCCCAACAGTGTTCAGAAGCCAATAAGAAGGCTAACATAATGTTAGGTTATATAGCACGATGTGTGGAGTACAAGTCCAAGGAGGTTATGCTCAACCTTTATAATGCACTGGTGAGGCCTCATCTTGAGTACTGTGTGCAGTTTTGGTCTCCAGGCTACAAAAATGACATAGCAGCACTAGAAAAGGTACAGAGAAAAGCGCCTAGGCTGATTCCAGGACTACAGGGGTTGAATTATGAGGAAAGATTAAAATAGCTGAGCCTTTACAGTTTAAGCAAAAGAAGATTAGGAGGTGACATGATTGAAGTGTTTAAAATTATGAAGGTAATTAGTACAGTGGATCGAAACTTGTATTTTAAAATGAGTTAATCAAGAACACGGGGACACAGTTGGAAACTTGTTAAGGGTAAATTTTGCACAAACATTAGGAAGTTTTTCTTTACATAAAGAACGATAGACACTTGGAATAAGCTACCACGTAGTGTGGTAGACAGGAACTTTTTTTTTTTTAGGGACTTTCAAAAATCAACTTGATGTTTTCTTGGAGGAAACATGTGGATAGGACTGGCGAGCTTTGTTGGGCTGAATGGCCTGCTCTCGTCTAGAGTGTTCTAATGTTCTAATTATGTAAAATTAGCTTGTATTTCACTAACAGACCAGGTAAACACATGTGTGCTGCATTGTATTTTAAAGTTAATAATTATAAATTTTAAATTCTCCAGGGCTTAATAAATGAAAAATAAATGAAAGAAGTAAACACATTTATTTTTCCTACTATACTAGCCAAAGTATTGGAAGTGTGTATCCAGATGCTCATACATATCATTTATTGTATCTTTTACCAGTTTATACATAGACAATTAAAGATTAGATTAAAACTGTAAAGTAGGCATTAAACTCCTTGCATAATGTAATTTTTATTGGGTTGTTCATGAAGTGAACTATCCCTGTTACTTTTATAATGGCTGTCTTTTAACACTAGAATTCGTAAAAAAAACTAAACTAAAAAAACTCGTAAATCCGGCCCACCTTAAATCCGTTCGCACCTCTCCGCCAGCGTCTTTTGTCCTGTAAATATGTCGATAACAGCAAGCAGCCTGCTATCCCATCCCCCCGCCCACCGCCGCACTTCAATTCACAAAGAAGTTTGTCAGTGCTCAGTGTTTATCTTCAAGTGAAGTGCTGGAGCTTTATAGGGTAAAAAAGTACATCGTCATTTGGAATACATACATTTCATGTGTGTTCAGTGTCATCAACAATCTCTGTAAAAAAATTGTTAACACAGAAATGTTTTTCATGTTTTAATAATTGCCAAAATGTAGACATAAAAATATATAGTGTATGAAGCTTGAAATACAAATATGAAATAAACACTTTCACAAAAGGTACAAGTATAACAAAACAAGTGCACTTTTATTCATGAATTTAACCGAAGAAAAAAGAAAGCAGGTTACGGTAGGCAGTTGATACGACAGCTTGCGTGGTGCAATGCTAAGAACTGCTGCCTTCCAATCAAGAGGTTGCGGTTTCGATATCAGCTGCTTCCCGAATTTACTATTTTGAGTAGTGAGCTGCTCTTATTGTTTATATCATACAATAAAAGCATACATTTGATTTGCATGTGTACATTTATAGTACTTGTCAAAGTTTTTTTTCAGTTTTATTCCGTCACATTCAAACTTCCACACACCAAATCGGACGCTGTTTTCAGATAAAGACGCGGTACAGACTTGTTTTGTTACACCCCCTCTTTATTTGAAAACCGTGTCAGATCTTGTGCGCGAACGAGACTGGGGAAACTGTGGATGTGAGTGTTGTGCGTGACTGAGAATGACTGTGGATGTGAATTTTTTTTTTTATTCAGTTTTATTGTTGAGTGTTCCTGCTCATGCTGAATTAGTATGCGCCTTCTGATCCATGATGTCAAAGCTGCGCTGACAAAAAAAAGAGACAGGTATATATGACATTTGGAATAATTCATTTTATGACCTGTATTGTACATTTCAGAAAATATTGTTGCACTAATGCAACATTATATTCATTTGCATACCTTCATGCAGTTGTAATCATGACGTGACTGTATAATGTGTGAAGCCTGAAGTCCAAATATCAAAGAAACACTTTCACAAAAGGTATAAGTATAACATAACAAGTGCACTTTTATTCAAGAATATAAACAAAGAAAAAGAAAGCAGGTTATGGCAGGCGGTTGATACGACAGCTTGCGTGGTGCAATGCTAAGAACTTCTGATTCCCAATCAAGGGCTTCTGGGATGGATGCTGGCAGCTTCTCAAGTTTACCATTTTCAGTAGAGAACTGCTCTTATTGTTAATATTATACAATAAAAACATACATTTTACTTGCGTTTGTAACAGTCGCTGTAAATGTATAGTACTTGTCAAAGTTAGCGTCTTTTTTTTTATTTTATTCTCTCACGTTCATGCTCCCCCAACACCTCCCTGCCACCCTGACAGAACAGATTTATCCATGTTTATGTGTCAGCTTTTATCCCACCACTTCTGAGAATTCCCTGTAAAACAGCGTCAGATTGGTGGTTTTTTTTTTGGGGCGGGGTTTTGCAGGATTTACAAGTTTTCTCGTAGGCTCCGGTAATTCTAGTGTTGAAGGTAAACACAGGCCTGGTCAGTGGCACTTGAAATATGAGCAGCTACCTTGGAAAGTCATTGAAACAGGAACTTGTGCTTCACAGAACTGAATAATGGTGTAGGTGGTTTATGTGGATGCCTAGGAAAACTGTTATATTAGTTTGTGTTCTTATGTTAAAATTCTAAATGTATCCTTCCTTTTATATCTTTAATGTGCTGTAGCAAGTAGTGACTTGGTGTATAAGTGGATTTCTTTGTCAAATTGACAAAGAAATGTTGAAAGGGACTCTGTCCCCTGATGCAAAGTTTAAACAGGTTAAGATGTTGAAACTGACTGCTCCAGTTAATAAACTGTAGTGTGATCTAAGGCCATCAAATTTTCCAATTATTTTAAGCTAATGGTAAAGTTATTAAGAAAAACATTTTCAGTTTTATAATTTTAACTTTCTGCTTCCTGTGTCTTTTGGAGGTTTCTCTTTATTCTATGACCGTAACCCTGCCGTGTCTACTAAAAACTCTAGTTAGTGCTCTACAATATCTGCAATGATGCATGAATCTGTACAATCTTTTGGCTCATTTCCATTCTGCATTTGCAGATGATGTGGAGTTTTTATCCTCATTGAGCTTGATGTTCCCATGTTACTCTAAAAAAAAATGTTTAAATGTTTAATTTATATTTGTCCATTTGAACCTATTTGAATGTAGTTATGTTCACATTACAATGTCAAATTGGACAAAAAGGATATAAAGCAAACATTAATTTAATACTACATAATGCATAGTGTCAGATGTCTGGGGTGGCAACCCAGCCGGGACGCCCATGAGGACCGGAGGAGGGCCTGCGCCTTCCCCAGACCATGTGGGGACGACCGCCCTGGTTGTGTTGGGGACCACGGGTACAGAGCTTGGAAGCTCAATCCTGTAGGGGCCCGTGGTTGCCGCCAGGGGGTGCCCCAATGTCTAGAGAGCCCTGGACCGGGTGTGGCGGAAGTGCTGGGGGGAAGAGGATCGGGGACACCCGGAGTGCTTTCGGGTACACAGCCGGTGCTTCCGCCACACAGGGGAGTGTCGGCGGAGGCTTATCAGGAAGCACCTGGAGCTCATCCGGGTGTGGTTAAAAAGGGCCACCTCCCTCCATTCGATGGCTGGAGTCGGGTGGAAGAGGACAGAGCTCGGAGGAGAGGAGTGGAGGCAGACCAGAGAAGTGAAAGGCATTGGACTGTGAGGCCTGGACTTAAGGGGTGATTGGTGCTGCGGCACTGGGTTTTGTGCACTTTATTGTAAATATATATATATAAATAGTGTAAATAAACGTGTGTGGTATAATAACATCATATCTACCTGTCTGTGTCCGGGCTGTACCCCACATCATTTCTCCATTAGAGATTTCTGCAAAGAGCAACCAATTTTTTGTTACCTTTTTGCAGTTATCTGCCAACAGATACTTTATCTTTTTTACCAAAGTATGTTAGCTTTGGCTGTGTGGTGCTGCTAATTTTGCAATTCATAAGTGTGTATGTGTGTTATGTGTAATTTTATAATGCTTCCATAGTGCCAAACCTTTGGCTGCTTACACATGATTAGAAATTATTTAATGAAGTTCAAAAGCATGTGTGTATGATAATGGTTAAGAGAAAAATATTTACTTATAGTCAACAAGCTAACAACCGCTTTCATTTGAAAATTGTGAAAAATGAATGATATTGAAAGAAAAAAATAACTTGCTCTGTGATAAAATGATGTTATGCCTACAAACTGCTGGAAACAAAACATTCTTCAAATGTAGCAAATGAAAATTTTAATTTTCAGCAACTTTTATTTATGTTTTATAGAAAACGATCTTTTGGGGCTACTTCTGGTTTTAAAAGAAAGGTGCATTATATTCAGAAAAACTTACAATGAGCCAATTTTGTTCAATGTCATCAGTGTGTTTATTTTTTTAGGATTATAATAAGACTACCTCATTTTATTATGATTGGTCGAGCATTTCACAAGTTATCAGTGCCACAATTGAATAAACTCATTCATACATAAATCACAATGGAAATGGTAAAATTGTTGTACAGTATTCATGAATGCCTAATGCATATAAATTAATTTGTTAGATCTCTGCCTTGGCAGCACCTTTTCTCTTTTTAAAATGATGACTCTTTCAGTTGTTAATTGTGTGTCCCCTAGTGTTTCCTCGATATTAAAATCTTCACTTTGGTATTAATGCCAGCTTTGGCATCTCAGAACTAATATCAAAATAATACCAAAGTAAATAATGGACAACTTTGAATTTCCCAAAAAATAAAATGCAAAATCTGGGTGGCCTGGCGCCCTGCCTGGAGTTTGTTCCTGTCTTGCGCCCTGTGTTGGCTGGGATTGGCTCCAGCAGACCCCTGTGACCCTGTTTTAGGATATAGCGGGTTGGATGACTGACTGACTGATAAAATGCAAAATTAATTGAAATTCAATTGAGTGGACATGGTTATAAGGGACACTGAATGCTAAAGGGCAGCAGTACTTTTGGGGGATACATTAAAATTTAAAAGTAACTTACTTATAATACTTACAAAGTAAGTTTCTCAGTTAAAATAATGTTATATAGTTACTTATTATATGCTTGCTTAAAAATATCAAAAGTGAAAGGGCATACCTCTTCTTAACTATGGCAACACCTTGGAAACAAAATACTTTCAATACCTTCTCCAGAAAAGTACAATACCAAAAAAGTACTATGCAGGGAGGTCTGCTACTCATGTTTCTTGCAACTTTCATCCATCCTTTTACTAAACCTGCCTTGTCCTGAACAGGGTCACAGAGAAGGAACCTATCCCAGCAAGCATAGGGCATAAGGCAGGAACAATCCCCGGAAAGAGTGCCAGTCCATGGCAGGGCACACAAACACTGAAAACTGCAATTTGACAATGTGAACAATAAAACGTTTTTTATTTTTTTAATTTCTATAAAACATGTAATGAAACATTTGGGCATTTGCAGGAACTGTAGCACCACTTGGCTTGGAACTGAGAGGGACATGCTGCGTGTGAAGCTATAGACACCCCTGGGCAGCATGGTAGAAGCAGTTGCTGAAGAAGCCAAAAGTCCCTTTTATGGCCATTCATCAGTAGTTAGCATAAAGTGGCTAAATCCATTTCACCATCTCTGATACCCAGTCAGATTTTGGGGGTTTATTGTTCATCTCATTCCTGGATTTATTGTTCTTTTTTTCTAGTCTTCTAGTCTTTACTAGTCTTCTTAATATGACTTTCTTTTTATCTTGTTATCAAACTTTGCTATTACTAAACCTTTATTGAATTATAATTTTAGGTGTTATTAATCAGGAAATAAGGCTTGTAGAAGTAGGTTTTGTACCTCTGTGGAAAGTCCTCTTTAACACCATGGCAAAATGCCTCAGCCAAAAAAAAAAACCCCTAAAGATATATCTTTAATAGTATCAAGGGATTTGTGAGGGATGGAACTTCCTGGAAAGTGAAGTGACATCTGGTGGTTCAGACTCTCAGGAAGAGTATTGTTCAGTTTGTGCAACAGAACAATGTAAATTCTTATTGTGTATAAATTATTATTGTTCATAACATGAGCAAATATCAGTGCCCACAAGAAATGGGATAACTGTCAAACCCCAGCACCTGTTGTTAGTAATCTGTACAGTATGTCTCAATCCCAGTACCTACATTACTTACTTTGACTCTGAAAAAGAGGCTACCAGGCATGCCAGTTATTTTATAAGATCTTGTCGTGTATACTCTAAACATACTCCATCCTAGAAACCATTTTGGTTTTGTGCAATTATTATTCCACTCTCTCAAACAGAGGCTATATCGAATCAACATGTGCCAGAGGTGCAGGATACCTTGACAATTGAGTGTATTTAAGTATTTTTTGCTTATTTAGAGATGTTCATGGATTAATGTTCATAACCGTTGGTGGTGGTGATTCAGTTTGCCAAGTCATTCCAGGAATATTATTTAGACTTTTTTATATTATTTTTCTAGAATGAACCTGTTTAAATGAGATTATAGTTTTGCTCTGCTTTGACTATGCGGTTTTCTTTTTTTTCCATTAAATTTTAAAATTATAACCCTTTTAATTATTATTTCCCAATTCAAATTAAGCGTTATTTGACATGGGCCCCCATTTCCAGTCTCATGTGCTGCTATTAATTATTACCTTAGGGCAAATTAAATAGGGCTCTTCATGTCCTGAGTTCTTTGCTGAAGTTTTGATTTACACCACTTTTCAAGGTTTAATGTTTTGCTGGTTGCTGCTGTTTGTATTCCTTGTCTTAGCTTATAATGTTTATGTGATTTAGTGTTTTGTATTACAGATTTTGTTAGAACATTAGAACAATATAGATGAGAACAGGCCATTCAGCCCAACAAAGCTTGCCAGTCCTATCCACTTATTTCTTCCAAAAAAACATTGAGTTTTGAAATTCCCTAAAGTCTTACTGTCTACTACACTACTTGGTAGCTTATTCCAAGTGTCTATCATTCTTTGTGTAAAGAAAAACTTTCCAACTGTGTCCACGTGGTCTTGATGAACTAATTTTAAAATAACAGTCTTGAACCACTGTACTAATTCCCTTCATAATTTTAAACATTTCAATCATGTCACCTCTTAATCTTCCTTTGTTTAAACTGTATAGGCTAAACTCTTTGCCCTGGAATCATTCTAGTCGCTGTTCTCTGGACCTTTTCTACTGCTGCTATGTTCTTTTTATAGCCTGAAAACCAAAACAGCACAAAGTACTCCAGATGAGGTCTCACCAGTGCATTATAAAGCTTCAGCATAACCTTCTTGGACTTGTACTCCCACTTGTCATTATGGGGTGTTGTGTGTAGAATTCTGAGGAAAAAAATGAATTTAATCCATTTTGGAATAAGTCTGTAACATATCAAAATGTGGAAAAAGTGATGCACTGTGAATACTTTCCAGATGTATTATATGTAGGTTTTAAAATAAGCCTCGAGGAGGAGACCTTGGAATAGTCCATTGTAACAAAACGCAAATAACATCTAAAAATTTAGGTGTTTTTACATCCTTTGAGGCATTCATTTTAAATATTAAAATAGATTTCAACACAATTATAGTGCTAGTCTACAGACCACAAGGGCCATATTCATTGTTCATGACTGAATTTAGCAACCTTTTATCTGATTTGGCTATAAATTATGATCACGTAGTACTGATGGGGATTTTAATGTACACATTGATGTGGAAACTGACACTTTTAGCAAATGTTTTACTTATTTGTTAAATTCAGTAGGATTTTGTCAGAATGTCAAAGGTCCAACTCATAATCATAACCACACATTAGATTTAATTATAACTTGTAAAGTTGAAATTCAAAATTTAAATGTTACTCCATTAAGTGAAGTTATTTCCAATCACTACTTAATTAAATTTGATTTAGTCCTGCCCTTGCCAGCTCACTCACAGATTAAAACAAAGACAGTGCGACATCTAGATTGTAATTCTGTTTCAAAATGTATAGATACTTTGAGTAAGTTAAGTGTAATTGTGGAAAACCATTTAGATCAGTTAACATCAAATGTAAATGTGGAAAACAATTTAGATCAGCTAACATCACATTATAATGTGACCTTGAGAGATGCTCTGGACACAGTGGCTCCCCTTAAAACAAAAGTGATCAAAGCACATAGAAACTCTCCCTGGTTTAATACTCAAGCTCTTAAATTAGAGTGTTGAAAACTGGAGCGCAGATGGAGAACGACAAAGCTACATGTCTTTCAAATTACATGAACGGAGAGTGTTAAGAAATATAAAAAAGCCCTCTTTAAAGCTCGCTCAGAATACTATTCTACATTAATAGATAGCAATAATAAAAATCCTTGGGTACTGTTTAGAACAGTGGCTAAATTAACAAATGGAAATTCAGATCTACAGTGCAAAATACCAACAGATATTAGCAGTACAGACTTTATGAACTTCTTCAATGAGAAAATTAAAAATATAAGATCCCAGATCTCAGCATCACAGTACAAACCAAATACTAGCTTAGCAGACCCTGCCTCACATTGCATTCAGCACTTTAGTAATTTTAATCCTGTAACTGAGCAGGAAGTCTTAACTTTAATTTCTAAAATGAAGCCCACTACTTGTTCCCTAGATCCAGTGCCAACAAAACTAGTTAAAATTCAATGGATGCTCTTGCAGCACCTATTCTAAACATTATCAGTAGTTCATTATTGCATGGCACAGTGTCAGTCATTAAACCATTACTTAAAAAGTCAGACCTTGTCCCACACATACTAAATAATTATAGGCCTATTTCAAATTTACCATTTCTCTCTAAAATACTAGAAAAGTAGTTGCCAGTCAGCTTCAGTCACACCTTGCGCATTACAATTTATTTGAGAAATTCCAGTCTGGTTTCGCACTGGTCATAGTACAGAAACGCACTAACACGGGTTGTAAATGACATTCTGATATCCTCTGATGAAGGAAACTCCACTGTAATTATGTTGTTGGACTTAAGTGCAGCATTTGACACCATTGACCATTCTATTTTACTGCACAGGCTAGAAAATGATGTTGGGCTTACAGGCACTGTGCTCACTTGGTTCTTATTTATCAAATCGATTCCAATATGTACAGAAATGTGCTGACAGTACTCCATCATTATACACAGAAGTTGAATATGGTGTCCTGCAGGGCTCAGTACTGGGACCTTTACTGTTTTCACTTTACATGCTTCCACTGGGATCTCTCATTAGGTAACATAATGTTAATTTTCACATGTATGCAGATGACACCCAGTTATACCTTTCATTTAAATCAAATGAAGTTTCTCCGATGTTGTCTTTAATTAGTTGTGTTAGTGAATTAAAGGAGTGGATGAATGAGAACTACTTGTCTTTAAATACAGATAAAACAGAGATGTTAATTGTTGGAGGGAATGACGCTGATCACAGCAATATTTTGTCATCATTTAACTCAGTTGGAATCCCATTAATTTTACTGAATCAGCCCGCAATCTAGGAGTTATCTTTGACTCTAGCATGTCATTTAAAGCGCATATTACAAAGTTGTCCAAAATATGTTTCTTTCATCTTAAAAATGTTAGGAAATTAAGGGCTTTCTAAATAAACAGGATTCTGAGAAATTAATTCATGCATTTATCTCTAGTAGGATTGACTACTGCAATGCGGTGTTCACTGGATGTTCAAACTGTTCTTTATACAGCCTCCAGTTAATCCAAAATGCTGCTGCAAGAATTATTACAAGAACAAGAAAATATGAACACATAACTCCAGTTCTTAAATCCTTACACTGGCTCCCAGTTAAGTTTAGGGCAGATTTCAAAATCCGCCTTTTAACATATAAAGCATTAAATGGCCAAGGTCCGGCTTACTTGTCTGAACTTATCATGACTTACAAACCTGAGTGCACATTAAGATCTCAAGATGCCGGTCTGCTTATGATTCCAAGGATTAATAAAATAACAGTGGGAGGTCGAGCTTTTAGTTACAGGGCCCCTAAACTGTGGAATGGTCTGCCTGCTTATAAGAGATGCCCTTCAGTCTCAGCTTTCAAACTGGCTGAAGACTCACTACTTCAGTTTAGCATATCCTGACTAGAGCTGCTGATTAACTGTACAGACTGCATCTCTGTTGTTAGTCATTAGCACTAAAACATAAGTAACATGATATTATAATTTGAATACTAACCCTCACCTATTCTGTTTCTCTTCTCGGTACTCAAATGTGGCACTTGGTGCCACGCCCACCTGCCAAGTTGTTTGCCTGCCTATGGTAAAGTCATCCCTGATGGAGGATCACAGGAATCATGGGAAAGAGGGTCCTTTCATCGATTAGCGCTTTTCAGCTGGAATGGCCAAATGGGGAGGCAGCTTGATGGATGAGGTCTCCAGGACTCTAAAAAATCCAAATCATATTATGTATATCATCTACTGTTAAATTCTACTCCGTACTTCTAAAATTTTTATTTTATACTGTATTGAGGATTTGTTCTGTTCTGTGTATTGTACTGTATTGTATTGACCCCTTCTTTTGACACCCACTGCACGCCCAACCTACCTGGAAAGGGGTCTCTCTTTGAACTGCCTTTCCCAAGGTTTCTTCCATTTTTCCCTACAAGGGTTTTTTTGGGGTGGGGATTTTTTCCTTGTCTTCTTAGAAAGTCAAGACTGGGGGGTTGTCAAGAGGCAGGGCCTGTTAAATCCCATTGCGGCACAAAGAATAAATTGTGTTATATTGTATTGTCATTTAAAACTTGACATAAAAACATCACAGTTGCACTTATATCTATCTATATATATATATATATATATATATATATATATATAAACTGCTTAAAAATTAAAGGAACACTTTGAAAACACATCAGATCTCAATGGGAAAAAGAAATCCTCCTGGATATCTATACTGATATAGACTGGGTAATGTGTTAGGAACGAAAGGATGCCACATCGTTTGATGGAAATGAAAATGATCAACCTTCAGAGCCCTGAATTCAAAGATGCCCCAAAAATCAAAGTGAAAAAATTATGTGGCAGGCTAGTCCATTTTGCCAAAATTTTATTGCAGCAACTCAAAATTGTACGCAGCACTTTGTATGGCCCCTGTGTTCTTGTATACATGCCTGACAACATCGGTGTATGCTTCTAATGAGATGACAGATGGTGTTGTGGGGGATCTCCTCCCAGATCTGGACCAGGGCATCACTGAGCTCCTGGACAGTCTGAGGTGCAACCTGGTGGCATTGGATGGACCAAAACATAATGTCCCAGAGGCGTTCTATTGGATTTAGGTCAGGAAAGTGTGGTGGCCAGTCAATGGTATCAATTCCTTCATCCTCCAGGAACTGCCTGCATACTCTCACCACATGAGGCCAGGAATTGTCGTGCACCAGGAGCCACTGTACCAGCATAGGGTCTGACAATGGATCCAAGGATTTCATCCTGATACCTAGTGGCAGCCAAGGTGCCTTTGTCAAGCCTGTAGCGGTCTGTGTGACCCTCCATGGATATGCCTCCCCAGACAATCATTAACCCACCACCAAACTGCTCATGCTGAATGATGTTACAGGCAGCATAATGTTCTCCATGGCTTCTCCAGACCCTTTCACTTCTGTCACGTGCTCAGGGTGAACCTGCTCTCATCTGTAAAAAGCACAGGGCACCAGTGGTGCATCTGTCAATTCTGGTATTCTATGGCGAATGCCAATCGAGCTGCATGCTGCTGGGCAGTGAGCTCAGGGCCCATTAGAGGGCATGGGGCCCTTGGGTCACCCTCATGAAGTGCTGGAGGTCATTTTGTAGGGCTCTGGCAGTGCTCATCCTGTTCCTCCTTGCCCAAAGGAGCAGATACTGGTCCTGCTGATGGGCTATGGACCTTCTATGGCCCTCTCCAGCTCTCCTAGAGTAACTGCTTGTCTCCTAGAATCTCCTCCATGCCCTTGAGACTGTGCAGGTAGACACAGCAAACCTTCTGGCAATGACACGTGTTGATGTGCCATCCTGGAGAAGTTGGACTACCTGTGCAACCTCTGTATGGTCCAGGTATCGCCTCATGCTACCAGTAGTGACACTGACTGTAGCCAAATACAAAATTAGTGAAGAAACAGTCAGAAAAGATGAGGAGGGAAAAATGTCAGTGGCCTCCACCTGTTAAACCATTCCTGTTTTGGGGGTCATCTCATTGTTGCCCCTCTAGTGCATCTGTTGTTAATTTCATTAACACCACAGCAGCTGAAACTGATTAACAACCCCCTCTGCTACTTAACTGACCAGATTAGTATCCCATAAGTTTCATTGACTTTATGCTATACTCTGATTAAAAAGTGTTCCTTTAATTCTTTTGAGCAGTATATATATATATATATATATATATATATATATATATATATATATATATATATATATATATATATATATATATATATATATATATATATATATATATATGAGTAGATGGTCACTTGACTCTAGTGGTTCAATCACCTTATTAAACTTATTTTAACTTATTACAAAATACTAAATCCAGACAAGCTTCACCCCGTGTTGGTGCAATAACATAATGTGTTATTGATTACAGTCACTGATTACTTTTAAAAACTTGTGCTTCTCCATCTGCAAGGTTATCCCAGTTAATATTAGGATAATTAAAGTCCCCCATGACTAGGGATGCACGATAATTTTGGATTTATATCTGTATCGGCAGATAATGGGCTAAAATAATTTTATCGGCATCGGATCGATGACTAAATTGGACCGATAATTCGAACCGATATTGATGACGCATTCACTGTGTTCCAGATGTGCCAGACCTTTAGGCGACGCTGGGCTACTGTGCGGAAACGTCTGCAGTGTGGAAGTTTTTCAAAGTGAGTGAGAGGGACATAAAATATGCCATTTGCAACACTTGTTCGACTAATGTTTTGCACGGAGGGACCAAAGTGCGAATTTGCAATACCACCAACTTAATTACACACTTGAAGACACGCCATCCTGACAAATATACAGAATTCCTCAGAGCAAAAGAGGAGAATCCTGCGCCACCGCGCACAAAATCAAAAACTGCAGTTGCTCAACGTGTTGATCAGTTACTTGAAAAATCAAAGAATTTTGATAAAGATAACCCTAAAGCTCAAACAATTACTGCATAGGTGATGGAATTTATTGCTCTGGACGATCAGCCATTTTCTGTTGTAGAAGATACAGGATTTCGAAGGCTGCTTGACCAGATACCAAGTCGCCGTTTATTTTTTTGACATAGCGCTTCCAGAGTTACATAAGATTGTGGAAACTCATGTGCACAAACTCCTTGCTGAAGATGTCACAGCCATAAGCTTTACAAATGATATATGGACATCTGATATGAGTCTATTAGTATGCTTAGTTTAACTGCTCAGTGGATCGACCGCAAGTTTGAATTGCAGAAAGCAATCTTGCACACCCAAGAATGCTCTGGATCACACACGGGTGCTGCATTCTCTGTTGCGTTTAAAAGAATGTTTGAAACATGGAAAATACCCAAACAGAATGTTCATGTAGTATTACGAGACAATGCATTCAACGTTGCAAAGGCTATGCAGGAATGCGGGATCCCAAGTTTGCCATGGTACTGTATGGCTCATACTTTACAGCTTGCATGAACGATGGCGTACTATCCCAGCGCAGCGACTCAGATACAATAGCGATCGGCAGAAAAATAGTCGGTCACTTTAACCATTCACAATTAGCCAACTCGCGTCTCAAAACTATACAAACTGAAATGGTATGCAGCCGAAAATGCTTCAACGAGACGTTTCGACTAGATGGAACAGCACATTCTATATGCTGCAAAGCTAGCTGGAGCAGAAAAGAGCCCTTAGGGCTTATGCCTCCGATTTTGAGTTATCTGTAACGCCTAATCAGTGGGGTTTGATCGAGAACATAATCACATTCCTTGCTCCATTTGAACAACTGACAAAAGAAAATTGCCAGTCTGAAGCCATCGCTTCTAATATTATTCAATCAGTTAAAGCTTTAAAACGACTGTTGACTAAAAGCGCTCATGCTGACTTCGGAGTTAAAACCAGTAAAAGCGCTCTCTTGGATACTGTAAACAATCTTTTCATTGAGATTTACACAGAATCCATGTATTGTGTTGCCACTATTGTAGACCCAAGATACAAAGGCCGCTATTTCGATGCAGATGTAAAATCACTGGCACTCGAAATGTTGCAAGCCCAGATGGAACTTGCATCGAACGAATTGCAAACGAGTGGATCACAGATAGATGCTTCAACACAGAAAAAGGCCAAGAAAAATGACGAGGTGGTATGCACGCTCTTCGAAATGTACAACGAAATTCTTGAAGAGAACACATTGCTGCCTCAGGAAAACAGCCAGATGACAACAGAGGTGAGTTAAAAAAAAAAAAAAGCTCTGTGGAGATCTTTACAACATTGTTTTAAGTAAATAGCTAGGGCTGTTGGATCGAATATCACTATTCTAACATAATTCGAATGTGTAAATAAAAAAAATCTTTGAAGGCAAGAAAGAAAAACGGCAATCGAATGGAAAAGAGCGGTTGTTGGTTTTACCTTGCACTAACTTTGGCTTCATGTTACTTAAGACGTGCTGGACACTATTGTGGGATTTTACAGCTCTGTTTTTGCATGTAACTTTTTAGGATCAGCCTATACGTGTTTCTAAACTGTTAACCCATATTGTTATTAGTCATTAGTTAAACAGTCGGCATCTTCTGTGTTAAACACACCCATTTTAAAGATCGCTAGTTTTCATCAAGTGACTGAGCCAACGCCTATACTTCTTTGCTTCATATTTTTATTCGGTGCGTGTTAACTAAATACAGTAGTTTCATAAATAAACACAAACTCGTTTTACATTTTTTTGTTACTTTGAAAAATGCTGTCTACTAATAATTGATTATACATAAAATGCTTAACAGACCTCAACAAAGGAACATTTAATACACTTGTTTCATTTGTAAAACACTTAAAGAGTTTACTTTGTTTGAGCAATCACTGGCAATTTTGTTTGTTTTTCTTTTGAACATTGTCGTTAGAAAGTGCCAGTGCGATGCATGTCTTATTTCTCTTTGCGTTGCTTTTTGTGGGAGAGCCAATCACATTCATGGAAGCCACTGTTTTCACCTGAGTCTCTTAAGCAATAATGATCAACTTTTAAGCAGATCATGATCTACAGTGAAAAGTAAAAATATCTAATGTTTCCAAAAACAGCAAATACAATGCATTCAATTCAAACACTTATTTTTAATGTAAGGATTCTAATCTTAATCTGCCAAAATCAAGATCTATCTTTTAGATATGAAAGATGACGCAGAATATAATACTGTATATGTATGCATGCTACTTGGCAGGTGCAGGGATTTCTTTCTGAAGCACCAATCCCGAGGAATGAAAATCCACTGAAATACTGGAACAACTGGAGTCAGTTTCCTACCATTGCCAAAGTAGCACGCAAGTTCCTGTCAGCCCCATATACTAGCGTGGACAGCGAGAGATTATTCAGTTTGGCTTCTAATGTGATCAACGAGAAGAGGCAGAAATGCTCTTGTTCGTTAAGAAAAACCTCCCCACCATGCTTAAAAAATAGAAAAGAATAATAAGCCTCCAGAAAAAAAGTTATTTCATTATTTACTGTTGTATGCTTTTCTGTTTTTTAAAATTATAGATTGGTTAGATTTATTCTTAAAAAGAAAGAAAAAAAAAGTTATGTGGTATTTAATACTGCAGACTGTAAAACAAAGGATCAGATAGCCAGCCAAATGTGGTTGAGCAGAAGCCATTTTAATGATTGTAAATAATCTGCAAAAGTTGTTAGTCTTAAGTGGTACTGTATTGCTTATTTCATTGTCATTGTACATTTTACCATTTTTTCAGTTTTCAATTTTTCGATTATTGTTGAATTTGTTGTATTTGTTCCATCAAAAAGAAAGAGAAAAGTGTTATTTAAAGCAACAACCTGCAAAACTGTTTCCCATATAACCAACAGGTAGCCATCCAAATACGGCAGATATCATTTGTTTTTTTTAATGATTGAATGCGGTGTGCAAAATTGTTATACAAATAAATGTTCACTTTGTCTGTAATTCTTGTCCAGACAGATGAAGTCTCATTTTTCTCTGTATCTTATAAATATGTATATCGGCATTGGCAGAAAAGTACATAGACATTATCGGATATCGGTCCAAAATTCCCATATCGGTGCATCTCTACCCATGACTATATTATCTCCCTGTAAACTTGCCTTTTTCATATTACTAAAAATATGTGCATTGAAATTACTGTCTGAATTGGGTGGTCTATAACACTCCTAAAATAAGACCTCTTCCCTAATACTTTCCAGGCGAAGCCACATGGCCTCACTAAGATGAGGCTCATCATCCAACTGAAGAGGACTTACATTTAAATTCTGTTTGGCATAAACAGCAACCCCACCTCCTTTTCTGCTCTGTCTATCTTTCTTAAAAAATGTGTATTCCTCTATGTTACACATCCCCATCTTTGTTATTTAGCCAGGTTTCCGTTATTGCTATAATATCATAATTATGCTCTGCTACATACAGTTCCAACATACTTATCTTATTTTTAATACTTGTAGCATTAAGGCAAGCTATTTTAAATGTGTTACTCCTACATTTAAATGTTTGCTTAGAATTTACATTACTATGCATTTTCATTTCTACACTGTTGGTTGTTTCTCCATGTATAGATCTAAACCCTTATGTCTTACATTTGTTCCAACATAGACAATGACAACTAGATCCACCCCCGCTCTGGCCAAGAGCCTATGCACCCTTCCAAGGAGTTCCCCTACCAGTGTTCCTGGAAGGCAACACACAGTGCAAGACTCTCTTTCTCTGGAGCACACATGTGCTTCAATCCCCCTAATGATTGAGTCCTAAACTATCACTACCTCTCTTTTTCTGGGAATTGGTTTTGATGTGGCCTGTTGGGGCTCCTCATCCTTGCCTACCACCTCAGTATCATCAGAGATACTGTCCAGCTCCTCAAGGATGTGATTATGGTTTGACTCTTCTAATTCTGGTGTTGATTCCCCTGGACAGTGTGCACCCTTTACCCTATGCCTTGTAACCATGACCCACCTATTTCTATTTGTCTGGTCTGGAATCTCCTCCTACGCCACCTTGGGGGTGCACTCTATCTCTCTAAAGGACACCTGGGCCAAGTCCACCAATTCTCTACTACAATGCAGGCCAGCCAACTCCTCCTCCAGTTCAGCGTCCCTGAGCTTGAGGTGCTGGATAAGCTGGCATCTCATGCAGATGCAGCCCTCATAGATAACTGGCTCCTCCAAACTGTCATCTAAAAAATCCAACATCCAACAGGACCTGCATTGCACTGGCCTCATTATTAAAATTTGCTTCAGGAATAGTAAAACTTCCTTGACTTTTTTTTTCTTAAAATTAAATGATTTAACTTAAATGGTAACACTAAGAATTGTTACAGCTATTTTACACCTTGTCCCCTTAAGCTCCTGTACTGTCCTCCCTCTCAGCTGCCTGCTGTTCGTCCTTCTATGAGGTTTACTTTTCTCTGTCTGTTCCCCTAACTTTGCACTCCTCTTATTCCTTACTTAAAAGCTCTCCACTCACACTGTTTGTATTCCCCATATTAATGAACCCTTATGCAGTCCTGCTTAACTGTTGTACCTCTGGACTGCGAAGAACTGTTCAATCTAAAATAAACAAATAAATAAACCTTTACTACCTTACCTGCGTCTACAGTCCCTTGTGCATGGTTGGCTGCTTACATGCACACCGCTTAGCCTTCCGCTTTACTGCTTTGAAGTCTGCCGGTGCCTTTTTTTCATTTCTTTCAAACTAAGGAATCGCTGTTATGATGTGGTTATTTGCTTACAAATGCCGATATCAGTTACTGCTGGTTTGTACCCTACCTCCTCGATGCTAGTTCAGATACAGATAACAAGAACAAGTTCACGTACAAATACAAGTAACTTTTCCAAGCACACCTCCAAACACCCTTGTGCGGGCAAAAAGCTTTAAAAATTCCTGCATATTTCCTTACGGCAATCAAAACCAAAATGTATTTTTTATTTAACTATCACGCTACAGAAACCTACACGTCAGCATGCCTCAAGCGTCCCACAATAGTAAACTTCGTTGATCTTCAGGATTACAGTTTACATTTGTGAAATTTGTTCTTTATCCTCTGGCTAGTTTGTTCTTTTCTGTCTTTGGCTTTGTGTTTTCTGTCTTAGTTTCCTAGTTGTCTTCCTACTTAGTGCTTAGTCTCCAGTGTTTCATTGTCTTTTCCTTTTCAGGTTTTGTTTTTTTGATCTTTTATTGTTTATTAGTTTGTAAAATGTGAATTACATATTCTTTTTCATCTAGCCTCCTTAATGTTTGTTTGTTAGTTTTTTTCTTATAGTTCCAGATGAAGAAAATGTAGGCTTTTTCTGAAAAGGACTGTAAATAAGCAATCAGCAAATGAAGGGGCTAAAGCAAAAGAGTAGTCAAAAATAGGCTAAGTATCATTAGCAATTCAGCAAATAGCAACACTTACAAAATTTAAAATACAAAATAAATGCAAACAAAATCATGAGTTAAGATTTATTTTAAAGATATGATACCAGTTGCTTTGTGCTTCCTTCTACTCTTGGCTCATTGATGTCGCGCATCTCGAGGTGCATCATATGATTATCAGTAGCTGCAAAAACTGCAAGCAGCATGGTTGTACCCATGTTATAAATGTGACAGGATAGTGGAACCACGGTGATGCAAAATAACAGTAATCAAAATAGTAATGTGAACAAAAAGTAACCCAGGTAAATCACATTACTTGTCATGTAATCTGATGTTAATACGAGGGACGTTCAAAAAGTTTCTGCACTTTTATATTTTCATTGGAAACGCTAAAAACGGAAGGAGGAGAAATTGGCCGTATCTGAGAGTGTTATGTAACTAGTTCTGTCTGGCATGCCGGCTGCCTTGTGGTGAAGATGGATGCCAAACTTATAAATTGCACCAAAGAGGAACAGCATTCTGTCATACACTTTTTATGGGGTCCATCTGTGTAGGTGTGTGTTTATGAAATTGCCTAGTTTCAACAAAGCAAACATCACCTCCCAAACTTGAGTTGATTAGAAGTTTAGAAAATATATGCTAAAGGAATAGGCTTCAAGTCCCTATGACTCTGTAAATCCATTAACGTGTATAATTTTATTGACTATTTGCCATTTTGAAATTGTATCCCTATGTATGCTTATTGCTTAGTGTCTGAACTCACAGACATTCATTTATATTTTAAAGGATGTATTTACTTTTTAGAATTGCTGTAAGATTGTCATGGTAGTATATAATAAAACTTCAGTTAAATTTAAGGTTGATTAATATTAGACAATTTTACTGATAATGAGACCAAGAAATGTGCTTAGAAGCAAAGTGTCCTTATTGTGTCGTGTGATTTCAATGAATGAGACAAACTTCCTGTTTATAACCTATCATTTTAGCACCACATTACTCTTTGACACATTTTTATTTTATGGTTAATTTGTAATACATTTTGTATTAAACATGAAGATTCAGGAAATAGACATTTTGAATCAGCTAAAAACATTACTTTTTTCATTTTGACAGTTGATTAGTGATGGCAGTGTGGTATATGCAGAGGCCCTTTGGGATCATATCACCATGGATGACCAGGAGCTGGGTTTTAAGGCTGGAGATGTGATTGAAGTAATGGATGCTAGCAATAAGGAGTGGTGGTGGGGAAGGATCCTGGACAGTGAGGGATGGTTTCCATCTAACTTTGTTCGGGTAAGTTATGCAGATAATGTAAGTGAATGCATTTATGCCTTGTACTATAGATTCAATGTAGACTTGATCAACTTCGATCAGGTGATTTTGTGCCTATAACAAATTAATCATCTTTATTGCAGAATGCTGTGCTAAAATAAACCTTTTAAGGAAAACACTGTCTTGCACCCAAGAGAAGGGTCCAGTGGCTTCAAGGAAACTAACTTTATTCCAATCAAAACAGGAACAGTTTGTATATTTATTCAAACAGGTGCTACTACTTCAATGCAAACAGACACAGCAAACAAGCAGTGACATGGCTAGGCCAGTGGCTGGATTAGAATGTGCCTTGCATCAATCATTGGGGGACAGACATGTTAAGTGGCAAGGTAACAACCTTGAACTTGCCTCAGTGGGGCTGTGAACCTGCGGTTGTATCAGTAAGAAACCTTCCACAGATGCGTCAACAGTATTTTTGCTTGTAGCACAGTTGGGGAAGATCTCAAATGGTCTCAAAAATTGCACTATATATATATACTAGCAAAATACCCGCGCTTCGCAGCGGAGAAGTAGTGTGTTAAAGAAGTAATGAAAAAGAATAGGAAACATTTTAATAATAACGTAACATGATTGACAATTTAATTGTGTTGTCATTGTCATGAGTGTTGCTGGCATATATATATATTTATATATATATATATATATTTATATATATATATATTGTCACACATGTGCGATTAGGAGGCAGTCAAAGAGCCTAAAGGTGAGTGAAACATCGCGAGATAGAGGGTTGTCACGTGGTACTTACCTGAATCTCTTTTGGTCAACAGAAAACTTGAAGAAAAATAATTCCTCCACTTCCGGATTCCAAAATGGCCGCGACGACGTCACTTCCGGACCACCACGATGACGTCACTTCCGGCTCCATCAATCCACCTCACTTCCGTCCCATCATGATGACGTTGTTTCCGGTTCCTGTTTCCAACGTCACTTCTTGCCAACCATTTCCTGTCCCATAATCCTTTCCTGTATAAAGTCGCCATTTTGACTGGAGAAAACTGTTCATTGTTTTGTTTTTGAGACATTGAATCATTCTTTCTTTATTTGTCTGGACGACAATATATGGGGACGGTCCCCAAAACTTTGTTTTGTGTTGTGTAACATTCTTTTGGAGAAGAATAATCATCACAATATATATACATACACACACACACATATAAACATATATATACACATATATACATATATATACACATATATATATATATAAATATATACATATATATATACATATATACAGATATATATATACACATATATACACATATATATATACACACATACATATTGTGGTCCCTGGCCAGGGACCAGAGGAGGGCTTGTGTCTCCTCGCCCCGATGCTGGAATATCCCGTGTGGACTTGTGGCTTGTGCCTCCTCCAGACCGCGAGGGGCGTCTGTGCTGGTTATGTTGGGGGCCACGGGTAGAGGGCTTGGAAGCCCAACCCTGTAGGGGCCCATTGCCACCGCCAGGCGGCCCAGATGCCTGAGGAACCTGAGCCCAGCACTTCCGCCACACCAGGAAGTGCTGGGGGGAAGACGACAGGGGACACCCGGACGGCTTCCGGTGCGCAGCCGGGCGGTTCGCGGAGGAGTGCCGGGAAGCAGCTGGAGCCCATCCGGGTTCCTATAAAAGGGGCCGCCTCCCTCCAGTCACGGGCAGAAGTCGGGTGGAAGAGGACGGAGCTGGAGTGAGGACTGGAGGTGGCCAGGAGAGATAAAGGCACAGGACTGTGTAGCCTGGACTTGGGGGAATCGGTGCAGGAGGCACTGGGGTTTGTGTGTGCACGGTAAATTGTAAATAATATAATAGTTGTAAATAAACAGTGTGTGGTGAAACTATGTCGTTCGTCTGTCTGTGTCCGAGGCCCAGTCCACAGTGGCGTAGTCGGCAGGATGCTCCGCCTGGTACAAGGCGGGGACCTGCGTTTAAACAAATTTCTGTGGACGGCCCGGCGCAGCAGCGGACCCCACACACTGGCCGCGGGACCGGCCAGCACAACCGGGAGCGTTAACCCCAGGGGCCGCCGCCGGACCGCAGAATGGCCATTCCCGGGTGCGGAGGAGAAAAACCAGACGTTGCCAGAGTGCAGCGGGCTCCGAGAGCTGTCATGAAGGGCGGCCCAGCTGGCGTTGCTACACAGGAGGCCACACTGAGGCAAGGGCCTCGGCATGACGGGATCCGCGAGGTGAGTGCCCTGCCCTGCAGTAATCGGCCCTTCGGAGTAGACTGTACCTTGTTTTCCGCAGGCAGGGACTGTCTGGATCCGTGCCGGTGGCAGGAGCGTGCCGGTCCAGGGGCTGGTGGCAGCGCGGTGGCGGCAGCAGTGGAGGCTGCGAGCGGAGCCGCTGCAGCTCAGAAAATCGCAGCAGCTGTGAAGCTGTGAGGAGGCACGTCACCGCACCCAGAGCAGGGGAGACAAGATGGCCGCGGGCCGGATGTCCCGCCCGCTGACAGGCACGGGATTGGCCGGTGTGTCTTGCGTGCCCGCCGGTGATTGGATGGAGGCGGGACCAAGGAATGCCAGTCTCGTGCCTACGAGAGACCCGATTGGGCCAGAAGGGCTGGCCCACAGGAGACAGGCGGGGAGTGGGGCTGATGGACAGTAAGCCCACCACCGTCTATCTCTATGTGTTCGCCTTTAGCAGAGGTGCTGAGTGCTCTTGCCGCTCGCTTAGAGCAGGAGACGGGGAAGGCGGTCGTGTTGGGAGAGACACCGTGGGAGACGGAGGATCGGCGCGGCGCTGGAACCGGAGGCCGGCAGAGCACAGCGGGGGTGGTAAGTATTGCCGTCCCCGTAAAGCATGTGGGGGGGGTTCGCCGAACATGGCCGTGACTGTTTACTGGACGACCGGCTTCAAGTAGGCAACTCCCCAACAGTTGACGCGGCGGTGCAGACGGCCGGCGAGGCGAGGACATCGAGCAAACAGGGGCTGGTAGGATCGGGGCTGCTGAGTGCCCTGGGTCCTAGCGCCTTGCGCTCCAAGCCCGCAGCTGTCTCCTGTCGCTCTGCCTGGACGCAGAAGGGTCTGGATGTGAGCATTTGCCATGCTCAGACCCAGACTGTCAGGCTGTCCAAGAGAAGAAGGAGGAACCGAAGGCTGAATGCCGGTTCCTCCGACAGGAGGGGACGCTGCGCTGGGTGCGCGCATCCGGACGAAGGCCATCCTCTGCGGAGTCAGAGGAAATCCCCTGGGCGGCTGGGTGAACCGCCTGCGAGAGCGGTCCTGCTGACATCAAAAGGACGGGCATGGAACCTGTGGCGGAGGACTCAAGCAGGCAAGTCGGGGGCTGTCGGAGGGGGCGAGAGCACTGCCGGTACAGAGACCGACAGGACGCTCGGGGTGAGTGTCCTGGCAGTGCTTCTGGCCCTCCTTTTGCTCTTTCTACAGGTCCGAAGCCCCGACGACCGCTGGAGCCGACGTCGTTTGGGACCTGCCCTCCTGGAATGGGCTGCTACGTGGGAGGGCTCCCCGCCGGGAGGCCGATGGTGACCCAGCTGGCGGGGACGGTGGAGACAGGAGCGTTGCGAACCAGAGGGGCACGTTGGCGTCGGAGGGGGTGCCGAAGACGGATGTCCCAGGGTGCCGTGTTGGACCCTGGGGGCAGAGTAGGACCCTCTCTGGGGACGTGCTGCCCTTTCGGGAAGTGCCGCTCGGACCCACGTGTCTTCGCTAGCGGTGGGGGACCAGAGGAGGGCTTGTGCCTCCTCCAGACCATGAAAGGGGCGTCCCATAATCCTTTCCTGTATAAAGTCGCCATTTTGACTGGAGAAAACTGTTCATTGTTTTGTTTTTGAGACATTGAATCATTCTTTCTTTATTTGTCTGGACGACAATATATGGGGACGGTCCCCAAAACTTTGTTTTGTGTTGTGTAACATTCTTTTGGAGAAGAATAATCATCACAATATATATACATACACACACACACATATAAACATATATATACACATATATACACATATATAAATATATACATATATACAGATGTGTATATATATATACACATATATATACATACATATATATATATACATACATATTGTGGTCCCCGGCCGGGGACCAGAGGAGGGCTTGTGCCTCCTCCAGACCGCGAAGGGGGGTCCGTCCTGTTATGTTGGGGGCCTCGGGTACAGGGCTTGGAAGCCCAGCCCTGTAGGGACCCGTGGCCACCACCAGGCGGCGCCCCGATGCCGGAATATCCCGTGTGGACCCCGCCCAGGGCAGGAGCCCGGCCATGACGCCCAGGACCAGAGGAGGGCTTGTGCCTCCTCCAGACCATGAGGGGGCATCCGTCCTGGTTATGTTGGGGGCCACGGGTAGAGGGCTTGGAAGCCAGATGCCTGAGGAACCCTGGAGCCCAGCACTTCTGCCACACCAGGAAGTGCTGGGGGGAAGACGACAGGGGACACCCGGACAGCTTCCGGGTGCGCAGCCGGCACTTCCGCCACACAAGGGCGTGTTCTGCGGAGGAGTGCCGGGAAGCAGCTGGAGCCCATCCGGGTTCCTATAAAAGTGGCCGCCTCCCTCCAGTCACGGGCGGAAGTCGGGTGGAAGAGGACAGAGCTGGAGTGAGGACTGGAGGCAGCCAGGAGAGAGAAAGGCACAGGACTGTGTGGCCTGGACTTGGGGAAATCGGTGCAGGAGGCACTGGGTTTTGTGTGTGCACAGTAAATTGTAAATATTATAATAGTTGTAAATAAACAGTGTGTGGTGGAACTATGTCGTCCGTCTGTCTGTGTCCGAGGCCCAGTCCACAATATATACATATATATACATATATACATATACATATCTACATATATACTGTATATACACACATATATATATATACAAATCTACATATACAGGTATATATATATCTACATATATATATATTAGAGGTGGGACTCGATTAAAAAAATGTATCTAATTAATTAGAGACTATGTAATAATTAATCTTGATTAATTGTATGTAATCACACATGAAAATTTGCCCCAAATCGCAAATGTTTTTTTTTTAATTGAAAAGGGTTTTAGTGGGCGACAGAATCAAATAATAGACATGGACATGAATATGAATGAACTCAAGCTCTTTTAATTTCTGAAAAAAAAAATGCTTTTAAACTGTATTTCAATTCAAAACAGAAACAAAAGTATTATCCCTGGCTAAAATTGGGCAGACTTAAAAATAAAGTGGTATTTTAAGTACTTTAAGTACATTTTCAGAATGGTATTGTCTTAAAATAATAATAACAAAAATTTCAACATAAAGTGCAGTTTTTCTTCTTAAAAAAATAAGGCAGAAACATAAAAGGTAATTTGACCAGCTTCACCTTTAAGCTCTGAGTAACCTTAGCCAAAATTATTTTGTACATTAGGCTAAAACAGTGTGATCATTGAACATTTTGTAATTAGATGTAATTAGAATTACTAATGGTCACGGAAGTCCAATGATCCCCAGTAAGAGCCACAAAGTCTGCTTTCTGTAATGCATCTAATTTTGCTTGCTTTTCAGTGTGCACAAAACCATGCTTTTATCAAGGCTTCCGTCGGGTAGTCTTTTGAAATGAAAAATGAAATTTTTTAGGAACGCGCTTTATTTCGACTCTAACATTTTTGTAGCTCTGATGTGTGCATCAATGTAATCGATGTACCAGGAAATCATGCATTGACAAAAGTTCCCCTTTGCTTGGAATTGAAAGTGTGATTAAATGTGTTATTTTTTAACGCGTTATGGAGTACATGCATCGAAGCTTCTCAGCTGTGCTTGTGCTAAGAAAAGGAAACATTTTAAAAATAACGTAACATGATTGTGAATGTAATAGTTTTGTGACCGTTATGAGTGTTGCTGTCATCAAGGATTTGATTATAATTTCTTTCAATCAGGTTCGTATTTGGACAGTTTGCACAAAACCACTCTTTTATCAAGGCTTCCGTCGGGTAGTCTCTTGAAATGAAATTTGCCACCGATCAGTTTTAGGAATGCGCTTTGTATCCATTATTCATAAAGCTTCAATTGGTGATCTGTCTTTCTGCGTTAACCGCCAATTTTTTCATACGTCACAAACTAAGGGGATGCAAGGGTAAAATGAATTGGGAAGCGCGCGTACATACTCAGTGCACCCCCTCTCGGGAATTGAACCTCGGGCGTCGGCGCTAAAGGCGATTGTGCCATGGCATGTGGTTTGTCTATTTGAGAGTATGTAGATCAGGGTATATATATATACACACATATATATATATATATATATATATATATATATACCCGCGCTTCGCAGCAGAGAAGTATTGTGTTAAAGAAGTTATGAAAAAGAAAAGGGAACATTTTAAAAATAACGTAACATGATTGTCAATATACAGTAATTGTTTTGTGAGTGTTATGAGTGTTGCTGTCATCAAGGATTTGATTATCATTATTTCTTTCAATCAGGTTCGTATTTGTAGGATGTGTTGTGTTCAAATTACATTCCGTGTTTGTCAATCGTTGTAAAGATAACAGGTTTCATTCATCGATTCGTTTCTTACTGCATCAATAAGCAGCTCGTCTTCCTCTTTATCTGAGATGTAACACACTGCATGCACGGGTTTTTTTTTACACTGTCTTCCTTTAGCGGGACATTGATTTTTTCCACCGTATGCTTTGTTTCCGCAGTAGCTGCACTTATGAATATGCTTGTATGTATCACACGCTTTATTTTTTTCTGCCTTCTCAATTGTGTAATTCGGTTTTTGTTCAGCACTCTTTGGAACTGTTGCTTTTTGTCTGTGCACTGCGTCATTTCATGTGAGCCGCTTGGTGTACATGCATCGAAGGTTCCCAGCTGTGCTGGTGCCATCTCGTGCGATGTCCACGGCTGTATTTAATGTTAGCTAAGACCCGGCACTTAAAAGTTTCTCTCGCAGTTTCGCTGAGTTTGTGCCAAACACCACCCTGACCATCTCATCTTCGTCTGCATAAGCACAGTCCTTCACCCGTGAATATTTAGCGGCAGTGTTTCTATTGGATTGCCGCTGACGGATGGCCTTATATGGGCAGGTACTAAACTACAAACGCCAGCGGCAGCCTGTCTATGAACTTAATTTAAAGTGTAGGTTTACATCGTGCTTTGTTTCCGAAGTTGCAGAACTCATGAATATGGTTGTATATGTCACTCGCTCGCTTCTTATTGTTTCGCTGCCTTCTCAATTATATAATGCATGTTTTCTTCAGCGCTTTTTTGAGGTCTTCCTGGTTTTCTATGTACTGCGTGATTACGTGGGAGGCGTGATGATGTCACACGAAACTCCCCCACGCGTTGAAGCTCATCTCTTTTACAGTAAATGGAGAAAAACTGCTTCCAGTTATGACCATTACGCGTAGAATTTCGATATAAAACCTGCCCAACTTTTGTAAGAAAGCTGTAAGGAATGAACCTGCCAAATTTCAGCCTTCTACCTACACGGGAAGTTGGAGAATTAGTGAGGGAGGGAGTGAGGGAGGGCTTTGCCTTTTATTAGTATAGATGTCCTGCCCTCTGCCTCAAACGCCCTGCCTGAGTCGACAGTCAGATAAACTCTCTTCCAATGACCACACAGACAAGAGTTTCCAGTTTGCTTTCTTTACTGAAGACTATTGGAACAGGGTAAAACTATAAATAAATCATAAATACAATAATGTAAGAAATTCTTACGTACAAACTCACATAATAAACTTAATGACAGAATTACTTATTCCTTACAAACATATAAAGAATAAATAAATAACATTCACTTGAATGACAAACAGTATTTGTGCAGACTGGCAAAGCTGTTAAAGTCTGAAAAAAGGTACTCTCACAAGTACTTTTATAATGCAGTGGAAACTCTTATAACAGTGGTAAGCTGCTAGAACCTTTTACCTTTAAATATACTTCATTAAATAACTTTAAATACTTAACAGATTCACAAACATGCATCAATACACAGAAACAAACATCTATAAACATTTCCACGTACCGACAATGCCTTTAAAGCCAAACTTAACGTTCAAAGCAGGAAGTGAGACAAACATGTGCTCTCTGTTTTGTTTCTAGTCTCTGGGGCACAGCTTTATGACATCATCGCGCTGAGACAGGCTGCTTCACAAGTTAAGGAATACTGAATTCCACCACTAGATGGTGCTAATCTTAAACCTCTCTAATTTCAAACCTTAACTAGAACAGCACTATATATATATATACAGCATATGTATGCATTAAATCCTGAGCATGGTTTAATTTGGTGGTTTCAATAAACTAAATGCACTTAGATGTTAAAGCTAAAATACTAATAGTAAAAAATGTTGAATTTTAACAATAATGATTTTATGGCTAATTTTTAAAAAAATGTTTAATTTTAACAATAATGATTTTATGGCTAATTTTTTTTGAAGCTCCGTGTTAATCAAGATGAACCCATGGAAGAATGCTTAGCAAACTTTGATGATGAAAAAAATGAAGATTTGATCTGTACATTGCACCATCATGGACCTGGACTGCCCTCCAAAGACCAGATGAGAACTAATGTCATAAATGAAATCATAAATACAGAAAAAGACTATATCAAGCATTTAAAGGATATCTGCGAGGTCAGTTATTATCTTTATCAGTATGTCTGCAATTTGTGCATCAGTGTAACCATGAAAAAGATATTTAAATACAAAATGACAGAACATGTAATACTGCAAAAACATAACCATGTCTTGTTTGAAGTGTTTTACTTATGTCATACTTATTCAAAAATCAAGATTTGCTCATAGTAAGTGGAGTATTTCTCAATGTACTGTATGTTTCATATGATGTGTTTTTCAGTGAGTGCAATTACCGGACACTTTACAATGCAAGAAAATACAAAGCAAAAAAAAAATTACAAATAAATAAAATGCAAGGTAAACCAGAAGAACTACATTGTCACATGGAAGTGTCCTGAAGCGAAAAATGAATACAAACTATTATTGTATTGAGTACAGGTGTGGGTTAATAGGAAGAACTGAATGATAACACAGTGATTATATTAACACGGCAGTCATGTGCTTTTTTTTAAAATACACTTGTTTCAGTACAAGGTTTCAGGGAAAATTTAAGAAAGGCATACTGCAGTAATTTTAAACAGTGACACCCAGTAGCAGTAGGTTAAATTGTCACCTCTGACTTTTTGTGACTATGAGCAGATCACTTTTAACCTGCAGTTGTCTCTGCTGTTTAATCTGTAAACTTCTGGACTTTGTAAATGACTTTGTGAGTTGCTTTGGAAAAATCAGCTTAAATTAATAAAAGGATATATATGAATGATTAATTATTGCAACAATTAGATTCATATGTCTTTAGCACATTTGATATAAATGTATCGTAAGCTCTGATTACGGAATGAGAAATGCAAAAACAACCAAATTAATTAAAAAAATAAAAATTAATAAATGGTTAGTGTCCTTCTAGGATTGATGCCCTGGGGTTGGTTCTTGCCTTGAGCCGGACACTACCACGATAGGCATTAACGTAAAACAACTCTAATATGAATACCTAGGTTGAAAAAAAATAAATGTTCTTTGAGTCATTAAACCACATGACAAAAAGACTTTCTGTGTTCGGATTAAAACCAGTACTGTTCAATTCACTTCTGATCGCAAAGTATGTAGTACATAGCCCTTAATTTTGAAGCCTTTATGGAGATCTACTTTCATAGTTACTTAACTAATATCCATTGAAAAATAAGGCTAAAAATCTGTATTATGACTCCCAGAAAGTTGACAGAAGCTAATTCTTGCTCAATTATCCATTGAGTGTTAGAGAGCAGGAAAAAACAGGGTCTGTTTCTTACTTTCTTTCCATTTCTTCAGGGCTATATTAAACAGTGCCAAAAAAGAATGGATATGTTCACAGATGAGCAGCTTAACATTATTTTTGGGAATATTGAAGAAATCTACCGGTTTCAGAAGAAATTCCTTAAAGGTCTGGAGAAGAAATTTAATAAGGACCAGCCTTACCTCAGTGAAATTGGCTCCTGCTTTTTAGAACATGTGAGTGACTTATGGCCTTTTGAGTGTAATTTGCTGAAATATGACTTTGCATAAATGAAACAAGTAAATGTTACAGTAATCTAAATGTGGATTTGATATTGTCAGTAGATTGCTTATGGATGTGCTACTCCATATAGTAACATAAATATGGATGCTTCAAAGGACAAATGTATTATTTTTGCTTTGGAAACATTTTTAGGTGATGTTTTTATAAATAAGATGAAAACTGCATATTTGTTAAGGATTTTATTTCAGACCTCATTTACACAGCAGGTGTCTAAGGCACTTTACATCATAAAAGCACATGATATGTGCAAAATATTAAAAGACAAAAGTCAACATCAAATACAATTAAGTAGAACAGAACAATACATAAAATGATATACAATAAATGAATAAATTACCTAAGCAGAATTTAAAAAGCCTTAAGCCTTGCTTTAAACATTTTTAAACACTGCAGAACTGAACAACATGAGTATCAAAGAAGTGAAGGACTTTGTTAGCCACCTATCTGGATAAATACAAAGAAGATTTTTTGTAGTGCCTCGAATCGCAAAAGTATTACTGAAATCAAACAATGCAAGAATGAATAAACCATTTCAAAGTGGCCTGCAGGATTTACACAATGACCAACAAACTATTATAATGAGAGCATGTTAAACAGACACTTAAACGCTTAATCTAAAAAAAAGATATGAATCCAAAAGGAATAAAATACTAATCATAATTGAAATACAGGCAATGAACATTACAGTCCGGATAAACATAAACTGCCCAGCTGTAAGGTGAATTATGCAGCAGACAAGCAAGAATGAAAATCTAACATGTTTTCAGGCAAATACTGCACAGGGAAAAAACTATAGCATTTGTAAACAGGTTCTGTCATAAAGATACAAAAATACTGAAACCTATAACATTTTAAACAAATTACTAACTTCACGTTCTGTCCAGTATTGCACAAAGTTATCAGAAAAAGTAAAAGAATTGTAAAATTCTACTGAGGAAACTTCAAGTTGTGTGGCAGAAACACAAGTCTATTCATAGCATGTGGATTCAGAGCAGCACAATTAAATGTTACAACATTTCCTCTGGTGCTGAAAACCCTCTCATAAGGTCTGCTTAAAGCAGGGATGTACAGATACTTTCTGCCAGTTTCCCAAATTTGGGGAAATGTACTTCTTGTGTTTTCCAACACTGTAGTGGATTAATATCACTGTCCACCTCAGGTGTCATGAAGTAGCTCTTTTTTTGTTTTTCAGTGGCAGTGTGCAGAGACTCACCATCTCTGGATTCCAGCTTTTCTTAAATAGCTCCCTTGTGTCATCATCTGCTCCAACTCCTGCACCTATAGGGACGAATGGAATGGGGTGAGGGGTTGGGGATCTGTGCAGTTGGTAAAACAAGTTAGTTGTCGAGCTGTCTTTGTTAGTTGTTGAGCTGTCTTTAACAGCAAATGATTTCCAACATAACTTGCAGATTGCCATCTTTTAAGCAACTTCAGTCTTTTCAAAGCCAAATTACCTTGTCGCGAGTGAGAATGATCCACATTTTGCAATTAAATCTAACAACACAGATTGTGAGTCTGTTTTTCTCTTGGTTCTGCTTGTTCACTCAGTTTTAGGCAGCTATGCTAGCTTAACTTGTGGTGCGCTGACTGGGCACTGACACACAGTAGTTTGTTTTTAGAACATTAGAACATTACAGCTGGCACCCCGCTCAGGGTTTGTTTCCTGCCTTGTGCCCTGTGTTGGCTGGAATTGGCTCTAGCAGACCCCTGTGACCCTGTAGTTAGGATATAGCGGGTTGGATAATGGATGGATGGATGGATAGAATATTAGAACAATCTAGATGAGAACAGGCCATTCAGCCCAACTAAGTTTGCCAGTTATATCTACTTATTCAAGTTTTGAAAGTCCTTAAAGTCTTACTGTCTACCACACTACTTGGTAGTGTCTAGAAAAACCTCCTAATGTTTGTGCGAAATTTACCCTTAACAAGTTTCCAACTGTATCCCTGTGTTCTTGATGAACTTATTTTAAAGTAACAGTCTTGATTCCCTGTACTAATTTACCTCATAATTTTAAACATTTTAATCATGTCACCTCTTAATCTTCTTTTGTTTAAACTGAAAAGGAAGGCTAAGCTCTTTTAATCTATACTCATAATTCATCCCCTGTAGCCCTGGAATCAGCCTAGTTGCTCTTCTCTGGACCTTTTCTAGCACTGCTATGTCCTTTTTAGAGACAAAAACTACACACAGTATTCCAGATGAGGCCTCACCAGTGCATTATAAAGCTTGAGCATAACCTCCTCGTACTTGTACTCCACATATCGTGCTATATAACCTAACATTCTGTTTGCCTTCCAAATGGCTTCTGAATACTGTGGGGAAGTCAATAGCTTAGAGACCATTATAACTCCTAAATCCTTCTTCTAAGGTGTACTCTCAATTTTCCGACCGCCCATTGTATATTCAAACCTAACAATTTTACTTCCTATGTGTAATACTTTACATTTACTGACATTAAATTTCATCTACACAAATCTGTCCAAGCCTGTATGCTATCCAAGCCCTTCTGTAATGATATAACAGATTCTAAATTATCTGTTAATCCATCTATCTTGGTATCATCAACAAATTTAACCAGCTTGTTACTTAAATTCCTATCTAAATCATTGATGTATACTAAAAATAGCAGCAGCCCTAGCACTGACCCCTGTAAAACACCACTCTTAATATAGTCAAATTCTGATAAGGTTCCTTGTACCATCACCCTCTACTTCCTGTATCTGAGCCAAATCTGTATCCATTCATAAACAACACCCTGAACTCCCACTTCTTTTAGTTTGATCCCAACCTTTCATGTGGCACGTGGCACCTTATCAAATGCTTTCTGAAAGTCAAGATAAATAATATCATATGGTCCACTTTGATCTTACCCTCTTGTTGCCTCCTCATAGAATTCCAGCATGTTAATAAAACTCTTCTGAACCCATGATGAATGTTCCAAAAAACACCTGGGGCCTCATGTATAACGCCGTGCGTAGAACTCGCACTATAACATGGCGTAAGCACAAAAGCCGAAATGTGTTTACGCACAGAAAAATCCAGATGCAGGAATCTGTGCGTACTCCAACTTCCAGGTTCTTTCGTTACATAAATCCCGATCAGCGTGAAAACTACGCCGTGCACGCCAAGATTTTGTAACGCCCCAAATCCTCCCAGAATTACGCCTATTTGAATATGCAAATCAATATAAATCGCCCTTAAGCGCAGCCTTCTGTGAAAAGACAATGGGAAAAGCACGGGGAAAATATAAGAATTTCAGCGAATACCAAGTGGAGGCAAAGGAAAAACATACTATCTGTTCAAATAAACCGTGGTATAATCAACAAAAGGAAGTTGATCGAATGACATAGCGTGTTGCATTCACAAAATCGCACAGTGCCGGAAATAAAAAGAAGTCACATATCAAAGTTGCCGTGAAAAGAAGAGTTGTAAGCCCACTGTCTGAGTGTCATATGAAAGCTTATTAGGGTACAGAGAAAAAAGGCACACGGTGGGGAAAAAGCACGAAATGTCAACTTTAATCTCGAATTTTCCACTTTAATCACGTAGTTTATTTTGTCATTTAGTAGAACATTATAAACTTCATCTTAAAATCGTTTAATTAACCAGTTTCTCAAAATTACATCGTAATTAAAGTAGCACGTTAAATGCTTTGTTTTGTATTTGATCTTCTACTCGTATGTGATCTGTGTGTGTGAATCACTACTTGCTTCTTAAACTGGCTCTCTTCCTCCAACTGGACACAGAGTCCATTACATTTGTGATATTACAGCTCTCTGAATAACTAAAATACTGAGATGTATACGTGATGTCATTTTCATGATGATAGGAGCTAAAGCACATTATTAAACGTGTTTCATGAGCCTCGTGCTCATGACAAGCATTTATCTTTTGTCGAAATTTGTCGCTGCGTTTTTAGCTGTGTTGTTATTTTCTCTTTCTGTTTTATATTCAATATATATTGGCGTGCGCCCAAGAGTCCTTGCTTTTCTTTCCCCAAGTAACCGATCGCCACACAATCAGCTCTGTAATAGGCGTTAAGCCATCTGTAAGCTTAGCGCCGATTCTTCAAAACGTTTAAAGAACATTGAAATATCTTCGTAGTACATGTTTAATTATTCTGTCCTTCATGACACTCCCAGTGAAGAATATAGATTATTTAAATGAAGTTAAAGTTTTATGTGTATAATTTAACAAACATATTTTGCTGCATTTCACCTTAAAAATGATATTGTCATCATATGTAAATACGCGCTTTATAAAGTGGCGCAGGTTGTGAGATATTATAACTGTAGTGCAAGTTTACAGTGGGGTGATTGTACTTATAAGTACAAACTATTCTACAAGGAGCAATTGATTGAGTGCATTTAAAGTTCTTGGGATTAAACTGTTTCTGAACCGCGAGGTCTGTACAGGAAAGGCTTTAAAACATTTTGCAGTGGCTGAGGTAGCGTGTCCTTAAAGCTGTATACCGATAATTCTCTTTCCGATCAGCTGCTGCTGTGATTCACACTCAGATACAGTGATATAAATACTGCGAGTCGTGCAGTGAGAGTAATATGGAAAAAGATTCCGCTGGGGCAACTCCTAACGGGAGGAGCTGAAAGAAGAAGAAGAAGAAGAAGAAGAAGTGAGAGTAACAACGCTAAAGCAGTTATGGTATTTGGAATACTATGGCTGTTCCCTGGACCATTATATTGTTACGAGTTAATTACAATCAGATGCATTACACTAATAAACAATATGCGGTTAGTTTCTGTGTATTTATAAAGCCGCGTCATGAAAATAATGAGTAATCACACAAGAACAGTACCATTGCTTTGACGCTGGGTGCCGCCAGTTTGCAAAACCGAGCGGAGAGCTTGCGTACGACAAGGCATGAGGTACCGTGGAAAAGTGCGTGGCTTTACGCCAAGTGTAGGTTTTATACATCGCGATTTGAACGTGGAAAAGTTCTTACGCAACATTTCTGTGCGTACGCACCGTTTATACATGAGGCCCCTGCTCTTTTCAAGTGTTGCTAAATCTTATCCTTAATAATTCCTTCCATTCATTTTCCTGTGATGCATGTTAAGCTTACTGGCCTATAGTGGCTTGGATCTTCCCTGTCACCCTTTTTATATAATAGGTTGATATTTTCCATTTTCCAGTCCTTTAGAATCTCTCCAGTGCGCAGTGACTTCCTAAAAATATGTGTCAAGGGTTTATATATGTACTCGCTAGCCTCCTTAAGAACTCAAGGGTAAATAATATCTGGTCCTGATGATTTGTTTGATTTCTACTTATTTAATCTAAGCAGTACTTCTCCCTCTACAATTTCCAAATCCATCAGTACCTCCTTAGTGGTACCATTTACCTCTGTGAGGTTATCCACTTCCTCACTTGTGCAGACCTCAGAAAAATGCAAGTTTAGGGCGTCCGCTATTTCACTGTTCTGTTTGGTTACATGAGGCAGAGAATGAGAGGACTCTTAAAGAATGTTTTTAAGTTGTTATTTTTTTTTTTTTGCACACTGAGAGATATACTTGATAATTTGTTTGCACATCGTTAAAACAACAATTAATCACCCATTCCTAGTTAACACCATGGAGTTTAAATGAAAGTAAGCAGATTTACAGATAACTTTTATTTATGCATTAAAGTCTGAGTATTGTATACTGATCAGATCATGTGCTGAACAGATAAAATGGATTTTATTGTTTTCTAAAATTAAATAATTACCAGATTGTTATGAAGTTTCAACTGATCCTAAACATAACAGCCAAGTTTTGTTCGCATTGAAATGGAGAAAATCTGACCTCATCCAAGAGTAAATGTTGTTAAAGCAATGTGAAAGTATATCAAAATAAGCAAGAATTTCCTTATTGATCTCCATATGAAAGTTAACATCACGGCCATAAATATGGGATTGTAAACCTGTAATACAAATACTGATAACTATCCATCCATTATCCAACCCACTATATCCTAAGTACAGGGTCATGGGGACCTGCTGGAGCTAATCCCAGCCAGCACAGGACACAAGGCAGGAACAAACCCCCGGGCAGGGCACACACACACGGGACAATTTAGGATTGCCAATGCACCTAACCTACATGTCTTTGGACTGTGGGAGGAAACCGGGGTACCCCGAGGAAATCCACGCACACAGGGAGAATATGCAAACTCCACATAGGGAGGACCTGGGAAGAGAACCCAGGTTTCCTAACTGCGAGGCAGCAGCACTACCACTGTGCCACCATGCTGCTCCTACTGATAACTAAAGGAAGTAAATATATAAGAAATAAATACCACGTAAAATAGTGCCTTGAGTGGCAATGCAGCAAGAAGCTATAGTTGTAAATTTAAAATTACAGAAATATTCTGATCATGATTTGATAAATAAGATGCAAATTATTTGAAGGTGGTACATAATATTCCTACACATTATACCAAATGATGCAGCAAAATCTGATAATTACCTGTGTTAGATGCAGCTGAAACATCCAGAAAAAGCACAACAGAACAACAGCACAGTAAACAGTAGACAATTCAGTACTTGGACTAAAGCAGTTTGCTTCAAAGTTGTTTAAAAAATTGATTAGCTGACAAGGGATATTATAATTGGTTTGTAATCAACTTTTCTAAAAGAAAAAAAAGAAAAGGAAGATGAGGGACAACATAATAACTAGAAAAATCGGAAATATCCAAATTTATCTTTTTAAGTCTTATACCTAGTTATCAGTAATTACACCAGATGTAATTGACCAAAATAAAGAATTAACGGATTAAGAGAAAGCAAGTTAAATATCAGAAAGTGTGAATGGGAGATAGTGAACAGTAACTACTATTTAGTGTGGTAAAGACCTTTACTAGATTAGTAGCACTTACAGTAGTAAAATCAGCAAAAGACAGGAAAGGACTAGTAGCTGAAAGTTGTAAAGAGTCAATCTTATTTACAACAGTAATGATTTAAATTCAGGTGATAATAATCAGAATCAGGTGAAGAATGTAATATAATAATTAATGCTATTGATCATTAAGACTTCCCTATACATTTTTAGTTTATCTATCCAAAGCTGCTTATGAATATCCATGTCAGTAGAATTCTGTCCTGGAGGTTGAAAATCATCATTTTTAAAACTGTAGACAGTTTCTATTAAGCTTTTAATTTGCTGAAATGAATTCCCATGAACTATATAGGACAATTTACAAAGGCAATTTATCTGAAAGGCTTTATCTCAGCTACATCTGCATTCTTTCTTTCTTGTGACCTCAATAATTTACCAATTTATAACTTTAATGCATCTGTCTTGTTTTGTAAGTAATTTATTGTGCTTTTAGTTTAGAATGGTCTGACAATGTTTAACTTAATGATAAAACAAACAGACAAGAAAAGATTGCACAAATAAGTATTATCATCAAAGTTTTTGGGCAGGGCCATACATCACTAAGATAGCTAGCCAATCATATTTGGTCTGGGACCCCACACATATTTTTGGTATAAATAATGAACTGTCTGAGGGACCAGATAGTGATGTCAGAGGCAGCGATACATCAGAGAGAGAGAGAGATAAATACCATTTCATCTGGATGTCAGAGAATGCAAAATCATAAATCATCCTGACTGCTCATTGTAAAAGCCACCCAGGGCAAAATCCACCTTGGTCATTGCTGCTGATTTTCAGTAAACTTTGTAAGACTATATACAGTAATCCAGACTTTGCTATCTTGTTGTATTTTTAATTATACTTTATTTTACTGGTGTTATTCTAGTTTAACACTAGAATTGCCGGAGCCAACGAAAAAACTTGTAATTCTGGCCCAACTTAAATCCCTTCGCACCTCTCTGTCAGCCTCTTTTTTCTTCTAAATTTGTTGATAAGCCCAAGCAGCAAGCAGCCTTATACCACCCCTAGCACAAACCCCAATCGCCTCAGAATGGCCAAGAAGTTCTTCCAGTTCCTGCCTTGATTGATTATCTGGAAGTGAGCAACTCAAGGGGAAATAAGAGAAAATAACTTGTGCATTTTGTGTCTAAACAATCTATCTAAACAAATCAGTTAAAACAGAAACGTTTTTTATGTTTTAGTAATAAATGACAAAATGTACACATGAACTATATAATATGTAAAGGCTGAGGGCCAAATATCACATAAACACTTCGATAAAAAGGGCAACCACAATACGACAGCTTCCATGGTGCAGCGGTTAGAGCTGTTGATTTATAATCCAAAGGTCGTGAGTTTGAAACCAGCTCCCCTGCAAATTTACTGTTTTGAGTAGTGAGCTACTCTTATTGTTACTATTATACAATTAAAAACATATATTTCATTTGTGTCTGTAACAGCCGCTGTCACTTGAATTTTTTTTATTCAGTTTTATTGAGTTAATTCAATGTGGTAGAAGTTCATTAGTTGGTTAGAGGCTGTAATCAGAATATAAATTGGTAGTAATTGTTCAAGCTTGTGCTGCGTGATTTCCTGATGGTTGGATTCACCTTGTTGTCACTGAATTGGATCGCCACGGAAATATCTTTCCTTGATTGTCACTGAACCGGTTCGCCATGGAGTTTCCCATATCTGGAGACCTGCGCTGTGTGAAGCTGAGCTAGATGTGCTCCTAATTTGACAAAAGTAATACCAGCTTGCGTCATGAGAAGTTGTTTGATGGTCGTGATAAGTAAATATAAGCATGAAGGGTAATGAGTGCTTAAGTGCGTTGAACGGTGAAAACTTGTATTAAAAAAAAGCACAACCTTGAGTGACTTTATAATACTGTACATGTGATAGAGATCTCTGTGAATGAAGTACAATTGTAAAAGAACTTTACTCTGTGATTGAACTGCAGTTGTAAAAGAAAATGTGACTATTAGAATATATTTTGTTAAAAACGATGTATGAGAATATGTGATATTTGAAAGATTTAAGCAATTGCTAAGTGTGTAGGACTGACTGCTGTTAAGAGACAGGGGAGGCTGTAATTTGTGAAAAGTTGCTTTCTCCAGTGTGCTAAATGTGTCTAAAGAATTTCTGCGTTAGCCAAATAAACTACTTTGGCATGAAGTGGGACAAAATCTAGTAAAGAAAAATAAAACAAGATTAAATACTCTTGTTCAGAGTCTGGGGTAGCAGATGCTCTCATATGTCATTATTTGTGTCTATTAATAATAAAGTCAATACAAGTCACTAATGAATAATGTGAAGCAGACCCTAAAGATGGGGGATGCCCCACATAATAACGTAGTAATAGGGGATCATATCCAAATTTAATGTACATAGTAATACATGTGAATATCTAAAAAATGATATAGCAAGTAAAATCTAAAAGTGGTAATAATAATAATATTAATTGGTATTGGTATTGGTAATCCATCCTGTACCTAGTGAGTAAGCCTCGAATGTCATTGATGAAGCCTAGAAACAGATGCAGTGTTAAATAAAGATACTGACCCTGCTGGATTTTAGAAAAGGGAGGTGCTAGACAAAAGGTCAGTTAAGAATTAAAAGATCTGAATTACAACAAAATATTATAAGCATGAAAGATATGTAACTTCAAAACTATAGATGTTCTTTTTCTACAGAGTCAGCAAACCCTGTGACCAATGGATGAAACATATACAGCATATTCATATACAAGCTGCAAGAAATAGTTTAACAGCAAGTTTGGGCAGAGAAATTAGATTTAATCTGACCAAGGGGTGGTGAATGTTTGCTTATCAATCATAGATTAATGAACAACAATTATTGGAATTATTTCCTTGCATGCCTGAGTAGTTGTGCAAGTGTAAGGGTATAACATCCGGTATAATAAAATGTTTAAGTGATAAAAATAATTGTAAAGTGCAAACAGGCTAAATGTTGCTACAGTATATTAAACTAGACTAATTTCTTTCCCTAGTCTTCATATAAAATACAGTGAAGAGGGTTTACATATTTTGATGTATGGCAAATGATTATTATTATTAACACTTCAGTAATAATGAAATGTATTGCAACTGAAATACATGTATTCATTTGTATCTGTTAATGATTCATTTTATGAAGATTTGTTGTTACATCAATGTATTAAGGTTAGTGCTCAGTGATAATAAACATACGGTAGCTGAACGGATTGTTAAATTAGTTATACATCAGGAAATTTATATTATATGGGAATAATTCACATGTTTACCATTAATCTACATAAACTGTGCTGTTGCAATATCTTAAAAACATTTAAGAGATTTGTCTCTTGATAAGATAAGCTACAGTTTGTTATAAGGTATAGATGTTATAAGATTTTGGTTTTAGACAAAAACGAATATACCCATAAGTTCAAATATGTAACATCTTGTTATAATTTAAGACACCTGTGATGGATAACTGATGCAATGTGTTTATTTTGTTTAGTGTATTATCCTACTGAAGAAAAATTTTCACTAGCCTGATTAAAATGTAATAACTTGCCTTATTAATTTATCTCTAATTGTTATTTATTATATATGATATACAACTGGGAACTGAGAGTCTAGGATGTCCATTAATAGTGCTGTGTATTGTATTATACATATGTTTGATAAAGCATTGTTTTATGTTATGTATTTGCTCTACCCTTCACCCTTCTTCCTTTTGAATAGCAAGTATTTTAGTTTGGCCATTCAATTTAGTGGTTGTTCAGACCTCTCCAACTCAGTGGTGGTGCTTTATCAGTGAAGAAAAGGTGGTGTTCTACGAATGAAGACTTAAAGTGACTGTACTGTACTAATGACTCTTTGTCTGCTGCACATACCTGATAATAGCTGGTGAAGAAATAAGTCGCTTATCCAGAGTGGAAGAAGTGCAGAATCAAACAAAGATTGTAAGTCCAGCTAAGTAAATCTGATGCCATTATATGGTTGTGTATATATTTGTTGCAGAAACAAAGTTTTTATGGACTTTAACACAGACTGAAATGCGATGAGATGAGATGACAGCTGTTGAATGCAAGGACTCCCATGATTGACTGCTGCATCCAGTGAAGGACTGAAGTGAAGTGTTCCTCTGCTGAATGGAAAGTCGCTATGTGAACATCTCATTGGCTCTCTTCTGGCAATCACACTGTTTAGTTTCTGTTCCAGTAATTGCAAAGACTATATTTCATTCCTGTACCAGTCACACGTTTGTTTGGAGTGATCTGGAATGCCACCAAGCAAAAGACTTTGTCTTAAAAGCAATTGGGTTGGACAAGGCATGTATATAGTAAGTTTAGGAAAATATTTGATAGTGATAAAGAGGGGCTCAAGGGTATGAAGATATGTATAATTTACCACCAATGATGCTAAATTGTAAACTGAAAGGGAACAGAGCACCCCATAGTGAAGTTGGGGAGGAGTAAGTGTACAAATTATGCAATAATACTGGTAAAGAACAATTATTAATAATCATAGCAATAGATCTGGAATATCATCTGATTTGTGTTACAATTAGTATAACCCATTTAAAGGGATCATACACCAAAGGGTGGGCACATATATCAACATACTGTAGTTAGAAAAGTGCCAAAGAATAGTAAAGTCTGCCAAGGTGCTATATAGATGCATAATTTAATCTGAGGCGATGGTACCCACTGCACGGGCCCAGTAATATTCAGTTGCAACATTGACTATGTAAGTAATGAAAGACAATAACAGGAGAATGAATATATTTACCTCTGCAGAAGAAAATTAAGGACATCTCCACCTACACCACTGGTGGAATTTAGTGATCTTTATTTAGTAACACTATGTTAAATGTAATTGTTTGTCCAATTGTATTGTAACTTATAATTGTTAAATATTTATTTATGCTTGTATAATAGACAAATAAAACAGGAGCTATATTGTCACTACACCTCACATTTCAACAAATGTTCTTGAGGAGCTGTCTGCACTGTGAAGGGGGATTGAGTACCTTTTGCCTTGTGGATAAGACCTTCAAGGATTGTTTTTGTCACAGATACAGTGACAAAGGGTGGTATATGTAATCAGAATATAAGTTTAATATATCACTGTGCTCTGTACAAATATTTAAAATCTGCTTTTCTTTCTACTCACATGTACAGCTAACACAAAGCCAGATTTAGCACACAGGGGTTCACCATATAAGAACTGCTAGGCAATCATTTTAAGACAAGTTAAAGACAACTGCGAAATGGGCAACGTGCACTATTTCTGTGTGTCAACCTCAGCGTGAAATTATATCCTCTCTTTGCCTTGTTTGGAATTGTATTATTCACCTAAATGGGGCACATGGAGAAAGAGTATAAAGCTTTGGAGCATTGCTCGGCACACCTTTGAAGCCGACGGACAGATGGGAGATATCGTCATCCGATCCAGAAAACCCTTCCAACGCAGCAATGAAAATGGTAGACTCTATACATCGGGCTCCTATTCCCGAAATGGGGTTTTGTCATGGCTTCCTCATCTGTAATCCTTCATTAAAGAAAGTGGTTATTTTTCCTATGTGATTCCTTACCACCGTATCACTAAGGGAGGGGTATCGCCTTTTTATATTATACCTATATAGTTTTAGGTTATGTAACATGCTGCAATTACAAAAGAACTTATTCTAACAAGGGAGCTAGCTGCTGGATACAGAGGCATACTGTATAACCAAATGATGTATTAGCCTTCATGTTTCTAGTATATGTCTGGGGACCAAAGTAGCAATTTAGGTCTGGGTTATATCTGAGGACATCTATATGTTTATGCCTAAAATAGTGAGTCCATATGTGGAGCACTAGAGAGTGAGTGGCAGTATAGGCATGACTCATATGTACTTATGTGGATAGGATTCAATGTGTAGTACTAAAAGAGTCACTGGCAGTGTAGGCATCATTCACAAGTAATTGTGTAGTTATAATCTGTGTATGTATGTGTGTGTTTGTGTATGTCTGTATGTGCCTGATTGTGTGTGTTATAAGCTTAAGGTGCATGAGTAGATCAAACCAATAATGAACTTGGTGAAAATGTGATGACCCAATAATACAAATTCCTTTTCAGCTTTATGCACATCTTATTTTATTCCTTTGATTTTACTTATGAACTAAGGAGAATGCTTAGAATTTAACATGAGCAGTTCTGTCTAATATATGCCTTAAAGTTATATTAAAAAAAGTCAAGACACTAGTTTACATCAGTACACTAAAAAAAATTTGAGGCCTCATTAGCAGACATTGATAAATGTTTCTTCCATGACCAAAAAGAAAGAAGTTTATGTACAAAAATTATACCGTGTAGTAGAAAATGATGATAGATTCATATTTATTGCAATAATTAAATCCAAAATGTTTCCTTATTCATAAATAAGAGAATGAAAAAAATTGAAAGAAAACAGGAATTAATTAAAATCAGAAATAATTATGCTAGGAAAAAAGAGTAAATTAATTTTGCCCATTAGAATGACACTCTCTGTAGAAAGACATAATGAAGTGGTAAAATGTGAACCTGCTACAAGAAAGGTTTTAAGTTAGATTATAACCACTGGAAATTTAAGGATGATCTCAAAGTCAGCCATGGCTCCTTCCCATCTTCTAATTTAGTACTTGAGAAAGGACTTATTATATGGAATATACAAAAGCCAATGGAATCAACACACAAATATATCTAAAACAAAGGGTATTGCAAACATGCCATGCTTCAGAATTAGTCTATAGAATGTTGATACTTTTTGAATAAAACCAGCAGGTGGAAAATATACAGCAGATAAATCTTTGAATTACAATATGATTTCCTCAACTTTCCCAAAATGAATGCATCTGCGATATATAGATCTTGTAAAAAGAGTTTCCAATCTGGAAAAGTATGGTGTGAAATATGTTGCAATGTCTTTAAAATGATACTTTATGCTACAGCTGACAGAAAACTCTCTCTCTGCTGTATAATGAAATTTTATGATTGTCCTTAAGATGTGTTAAGGATGCATCATTATATTTTATATAAATGTCCATCAGTGGAGCACCAAAGCAACATGATTCAGGTGTTAAGATGCTTTATATACTGGAAGTGTCTGTATACATATCATTTTCGTAATTTTTTATTTTATCTATTTTTTTATGAGACTCCTTGGTTTTAATGAATTTCCAGCTCTCCTGTACACTTAGCTGTCTCCCTGCTTAACAGCCTTTCAGTTCCCGGGTGTGGTTACTGGTAGCTAACATCACAACTACTGCAGTTGCAATAACATTTTGATGACAATTTTAAGCACAAAGGATGGATAATTTTCTGGTGAAATTGTAATTGTTAAGGGTTTAGACATATATTATATCTTAATAAGATATACATATACATAATCTTATTTTATACCAACTATATGGCCATTCTATTTCTGTGTCTTACTATGAAGATAAGGAAAGTTTTAGTCTTGTTGATAAACCTAATGTGTATGATCCTGATTATTTCAATGTGGATCTACAACAGATTGAAGATGAAAAGACAGAACTAGGCAGACGAGTGCACAGTCTGGAGATACAGTAAGGCTCATAGTAGCTGGTATTTGGTGGATCACATGTAGAATGTACTGCTACCACTGATTAAAAACATAGACATGTCTGAGGACAAATGTGCATTGTCCAGCTATCATTAGTTATGGAACTCTTGGTAAAGTTTCCTCTATTCACAAATTAAACTGGAAGAAGTAATAAAACCCATAAGGATCAAACAGGCATTTTATATTAGAGTAAGTTTGTAGATTTTGTTAGTGCTGTAGCATATTGGTTAGTACTAATACCTCAATGATCCAAACAATGGTGTGGAGTTTGCACACAGATGTGTCAACTTCCTGAAGGTCTTCAGCTGGCCTTTTTATACCTTTTCCAGGTGCTAAAGTAAGCTAACCCTAACTGATTTTTAAATTATCCTTGAATTTCAAATTGTTACAATCTAAATTGGAGCTTTCCTCTTTGAAAATTGTTGTAGCTGGTTTGAATTTTACCTCAGCATTATGTTTTTCTATATCCTTAAATGTAAACTATGGATATTCTCATTTTTTATTTTATTGTGACATCATTTTCTATCCATTTCAGCTAAAAGGCAGCATCATGCCAAGCAGCTAAAGAAACAAGCTTTATTTGGTCATATTTACTTTGGTACTTCCAGTTTGAGCCATGACTTCTGTGATACTATGACAGCCACATTAAACAGAGAAGCAAACATAAATGCTTCCAGTGTTCTTATAAATATACTTCAGGAACATCAAAGGTCTGTTTTCTGAAACTGACATCTTTGGCACTTCGAATTAGAACAATAAAACAGCTCATTAGTCCTAGCCATGCAATTCATCCAAAATAACACCATGTCTAGTTTTCAAAGCCCTTAAAGTCCTAATGTCTACCACACTACTTAGTAACTTACTCAATGTGTCTGTTGTTTTTATGTGTAAATAAAAACTTTTTTGTGTGAAATTTACCAATAAATTGTGTCTTTCTGATCTTGCTGAAGTAATTTTAAATCATCAGTCTTGATCCACTGTACTAATTCTCTTGATAGTTTTAAACACTTCAGTCATGTCTTCACTTAATCTTCTTTTGCTTAAACTGAAAAGGCTCAGCTCTTTTAATCTTTCATATTAATTCATCCCTTCTAGCCCTGGAATTAGCCTAGTCCCCCTATGTTCTATTTTCAGACTGCCCATTGTGTATTCCAACCTAACATTTTTACTTCCTACCTGTAATACTTTACAATTACATTAAATTTAATTTTCTACAAATCTGGCCGAGCGTGTATGCTGTCCGAGTCCTTATGTAATGATTCAACAGAATCTATGTTATCTGCCAATCCACCTATCTTGGTATCTTCTGCAAATTTAACCAGCTTGTTACTTATATCCCTATGAAAATCATTAGCAGCAATAGCACTGATCCCTATGGAACACCACTCTGTACATCGGGCAATTCTGATAGGATTCCTTGTACTGTAACCTTCTGCTTCTTTTGTTTGAGCCAATTTTGCACCCATCTACACACAACACTCTGCAACTGTTAAATCAAACAGTCGTGAATCATTTAGGAATTTCAAGACTCAGGAAGCCTTAATCAAACATACATCTGTTCAAGCTTTTTTAATTTTTTTTTTAAAATGAGTACGGAAATATGTGTCTCCTAAATTTAGAATCATATGATTAAAGTAATCTTCTAATATACAGGCATACTTTACCATTAACCATTAAAGATATCAAAAACTCATAAAAAGAGGTTAAAGCTTATATATCATAGGAAATATCCACAAGAAGATGTTTTTGTACTGATGAAAGCCACACATTTTCTCAAAACACGTTGAACACCATTCAGTGGGTTTGAAAACAAATATTAAAATAATGAATAAAGGTTTCCTTTAAAACGTATTAACCAAAATATGCATTAAACTAAGTGATCGTTTCAAAGAACACTACAAATATCCCAAGGAAGTTATTTTAATGATGAAAGCTGTAGCACATTTTTAAAAAAGATATATTTAAGTTTTAAACGATAAGTGTAAGTGTATGTATGTATGTTTCTTTTAAAATATCATAAGAAATAAAATTATATATCCCTAGGAGATTCTTGTTAAAATTAGTAAAAGCCTTAAAATCTTTTTAAAAAATGCGCTCCCTCCATTTAAACTCCAAATGAAGCCCCCGGCTCTTTATGAACCTTAGTAAAAAATGTTCTTATGCTGTTTACATTCTGAATGAAGCTCCTGGTTCTTTATAGCCGTTAGTAAAAAATGTTTTCACACTGTTTACATTCCGATTAAAGAACCCAACTCTTTATAACCCTTATTTAAAAATAAAAAATTCTTCACTATTTGTGTTATAAAGCCCCTAGTTTGTTATGGCACTTACTGAAATTATTTGAATGGGTCCCATTGTTCATATGAAAATAGACAAAGGTAGTAGGGAATGTTATTAAACCACACGTGTCATTCTAAGAAATATGTAAGCCTCAACTATTAAAAGTAATATCCCAAGGAAGAATTTTACATTCAGGAGTTTCTTGTTAAAAATTTGCAAAAGCCTTAACATCTTTTGAAAAAAAAGAGGCTGGCGATGATTATATTCTGAATAAAAACCCGGCACTTACTAAAAATATTTTGACTGTGTCCCTTCATTTATATTAAAACAGGCAAAGGTCTTAAGGAATGTTATTAAAACACACATGTCATTCTAAAAATATGTAAGCGTGTGATGGTGCAGGTTTGCTCCACACTCCCCTCTTGCCTCTGGGAGCCCTTGAACCAGTCACTGTCAGTAATGTCACCGATGAGCTTAGCAGTGAGGCAACAACAAAGCAAGGGGATGGTGTAAAAAATATCAAGTGTTTTTATTTAAAAACAACAACAAAAACAAGGTGTTCAAAATAAGTGTAGTGCATTCAAAAGTCATTAAATAAATAATCCATAAAAACAAGTGGTGAACGTGGAGGTTAAAATCCATTAGAAAAATCTTCTAAAAAGAACGAGGTTAAAACACAATTCAAGAAGCAATCATTTATAATACAATTCAATGCCCGGTGTCTTTGTTGTTGCCTCACTGCTAAGCTCATCGGTGACATTACCAACGGTGACGGATTCAAGGGCTTCCAGACAGCAGATGGTAGCACTCAACAAACTCACATCGTCACATTTGGTGGTGAGGACAGAAGAGGAGACAGAGCAACAACTGGGATTGGTGCCAGACTGTTGGAAAGAACCCACGGACCCAAGCCGGAGTATGACATTTTAAAGTTCAGAGCTTTTTTATGGACATTTATTTATTCATGGTTTTATTGTCATTTTAAAACCCCTTGTTGCCTAAATTTATTTTCAATTGTATAAAAAAATAAATTATTTGTGTTTTTGCTGTCAAATAGATGCTAAATTAAGTGGAGATTGTTAATTTGAATGTAGCACATATATTAGATATAAATTTAGGTATGATGCAAATTAGCGACATTAGGCATAATTGGGAATAATAGTAAGTAAACAAATTTTCCACTCTCAGGTATGTAGATTATTTTATTGATGCTGTTATTGATCAGTTCCTCCAGTCAACAATCCAAATTACAAAAAAAATTCCAAAAATCAGTAGAATGTCATGAAATTAACAAAAAGTCACATGAGGAGGAACAGTCTTACTCATGGAATTCTCAGAAAGCAGTTGTTGTTCTTGTTGCGGCACAGGTGAACATTACACTTTGAACATTTTATTACAATCTGGCCCTTACAATTTGGGCGTTTGCAGTGTTGCCGTCCACTTTCAACCACTGGCCAGTGACCCACAGCATCTGAACAGACTTCCATTGTTGGAATAGCCTTAGCTGGACCTCGATGTTTCTTCTTTTCGAAATCCCTTTCAACATCAGATGAAGGCCGCCCCCTCTTCTTCCTTGACATATCCTTGCCTTGCATGCAGAGTGTCTGTGCAATTGATGTTCTAAAAGCAAGCAAATCCTTCTGCTTCTTTCTTGGAACATCCAGTGAATCACAATCACGTCGATACAACCAGCTGTTTACAATGGCCATATCAACAAAATGAAAAAAGAACCTATGATAGTACTTTTTTGACCTTATTTGGATGCGATAATATGCAATTAGTGCATCAAGAGCATCAACGCCACCCATGAACTTGTTGTACAGGCTGATGATGTTTGGACATTCTATCGACACTTTCTTTTTCGACTTTCTATCCCATCTTTCTACATTAGAAACAGGCTGGGCACTGGCAAAAGTGCTGGCAACAATCACCCCTCTATTATCAAACCATTTTACTGCTCTTATTTCTACATTGACTACAACAACCTTTTTCTCTTCAAATGTCCCTCTTCCCTTCTTCTTCATATCGGTGTCTACGCTGAAATTGCACCCTTGCAGGCGACTTTGCTGCACAGTCCCAAGGGCTGGTATTCCCTTGTTTGCAAGGGCAACAAACAAGTCCAAGGAAGAAAACCAGTTGTCAAAATACAGTAAGTGATTGAGAGCACCACGAATAACTTGTGCAAGCTTTAGCACAATGATTCCACTTGCACCAATGTTAGGTTCTCCATCCAGGCACAGGATCTATTTTGCCTGCAAATATATCAAATGAATGCACCAGTCCTTTTGTGTCACAAAGCACAAAGATTTTGTATCCCCATTTGTATGGCTTCTTGGGGATATATTGCTTTAGACTAGATCTACCTTTGAATGGCACCATTTGCTCATCAATAGACAACATTTGATCTTGTGGGAGACCCTGAAATTTTGGGAGAAGTGAATCAATAATTGGCCTGATTTTGAAAAGCTTATCGCAATTTCCATCATTGTTGGCTGGCATGTTGCTGTTGTCATTGAAATGAATGAATTTTTTAATTTGTTCCCATCTGTCTCTGAATATCACATCAGCCACCTGTGCTACTCGACATTCACTGGACCAGTACATTCTTGACCTTGGTAAATGTACAACACTCATGTACACTACAGTACCAATAAACTGCTCCAATTCATTTCGATCTAATTTGAGGGCACTATTTGGATTTTTTGTGTGCAATACAGATTACTTTGTTCTGCAATACTATCCAAAAGATCAGCATCAAAAAAGTCTCAGAAGTACTGAATTGGCAGTCTGATTTCAGCTTGCCAAATTGGAATGTCTTTTGCAGATTTCTGTTGTTGCACTGTCTTCCACACTACCTTTTGCGGTGTTCTCCTGGCAGTAGCAGCTGGTCGCCTTCTTGCACCAGTAGCACTGGTGCTAGCAGGTGCATCATGATTGCTGTCAGAGTCTTCATCACTGCTGCTTTCTTTGTCAGTACTCTCATTACTGCTGCTTTCGTCTTCAGAAACATCACTTTGTGATAATGGTGTAGGTATGTAGTCTTCATCGCTCTCCTCACTGTCACTGAGACAGCTGTCATCACTTTCAACTGCTGGAACCCTGATTTGAAGTCCACCAGCTTGCTTCCCATAGAAAGTTGATGTGTTCATTTCGTTCTGCCTCAAAATAAACGGCAGAAATCACATTTATATCTCAGTATGCTATTTTTACATTAATTCTAGAAATAAACTAGGATGAAAATGCAAAGCACTTGAGATATATGCACAGGAATTCGAATTTCTATGATATTGCACCTAAATACAATATTTTTCATATGCAGCCATTATTGCCGAATGTAGCGAAAAAGCGACATAGCGAAAACGGCGTCTAACTTCCGGAATTTTCGTCACATGTAGTCTATTCTGAAATATCATAAATAGAAGAAAACTATAAGCTTATATGTATTTTTATCTTAGCGCAATTTACCTCAGATATGGAGAATTTCGCGAAGTAAGCAGCCACAATCCACGTGCATGGAAACGCCAGCACCTCCCTTCAATCAGGTGGTTGTAGTTTCCACTAAGACCGCTAGATGGGAGCAGAAGCACTTTCAATACAATCCTTGGAACGTATTGAATACGCATCAACCGGCATTAGCGGGATACGCATGCCACCTCGGCTGCATTCAGCCTGCAAGCGGTTTGATGCGAATTCGCGCCAATCGCCTTTAAAAGTTCTTATTCTTTTAATGTCCTGTTTTTATGAAGGGGGCTTGGGTTGGTTTTATTGTGGGATTGGTTAGTGCTTTTAGTGATTTTAGTGCAGTATGGTTTGTAGAGTGGCCGAGCTGGGCCGCCAGATGCACAGGGTTGGCAGTGGCATGGAGCCTTCCCGTGCAACTCGTGACTTATGGGGAGTGGAGTGTGGTATAGCGGGTCCACAGCTCCAGTCAAAGGCCAGTTTTAAAATAAATAATCACTGTGCTCTCGGCTTGGTGAGGGGGCGTGGTGGTTGTGTGGCTGAAGTGGTTCTCAGGGCGATTCACGATGTGGGCATTTCTCACCTAAGTGCACAGGTGAGAGACTGTCCACATCCGTGATTGTTCCTGGGGCTGTTGATTTGCCACAGCTGCCATGTCCTCTAGATAAACAGAAGCGCGAGTTGGCTAAGGGAAAAAGGAAGATGAAAAAAGGAGGAACGAATGGAGGTTGCAGGAGAAAGCAGGAAGTAGTGGGGAGAGAAAGAAAACTGGTGCGAGCGAGTGCAGGCTCGAATGCAGCTAATCAGTGAGCCTGGGTGTTGGGCCGACACTTGGGGAGAAGTAGTAGTGTTCGCTCCCACTGAGTGATCATGGAGCGGGAGTGATCAGTGATGAAGGGCAGAAGACTCTCTGTGTAAGGCCGCGCAAGGCAGCTGGAGTTAGGACTTGGGACGTGGTTTCCCCAGCGTGAGAGCCCTGGTCGTTGGGGAATCTCAAGTCACTGTTTGGAGGAGCCTACCGGAGCCAGGAATCGGTGAGGCAATCCAAAAGGCTGAAGCAGGCACAGAGAAGGTCAGCTGCATGTAGAGCGACTCCCCTATTGAGAAGTCCAGATGGGAGAAGTAGGGGAGCCACCAGGTAGAAGACACCGGGCTTTGAATTGTATTTTAAAGGATTGCTTCCTGCATTGTGTTTTAACCTCGTTGTTTTAAAGGATTGTTTTTTCTAATAGATTTTAACCTACTCGTTTCAGAATTGATTTTATGGATAATTTATTTATTGGAACTTTGGACACTGCACTTTATTTTGAATACTTTGTTTTTATTTTCAAATAAAAGCACTTGACACTTTTGTACCATCCCCTTGCTTTGTTTTTGCCTCACTACTAAGCTCATCAGTGACATTACCGACGGTGATGGGTTCAAGGGCTCCCGGACAGCAGATGGGAGCATGTAGCATACCCGCATTGTCACAAAGCGCTTGTTTTTTTTTTAAATCTCAAAAGCTATCAATGTACAAAGCATTTCAGCCTGGCAAGTGTTAAACTGTAAGTGATTGTTTATATTAATAATCTTGAAAGATATCCCTGCACAAAATATTTACACAGTGTACTTAGATTTGACATCTAGAGACAATAGCATTTGAATGAGCGGGCTTCATCATCACAAAATGCCTCCACCCAGAGGAGGCAGGACATAAGCAACTTATTATCTATAAGCCTTCTTCCAAACGTACAGGACATGTCACTATGCCCTCCCCAGGTGGCGCCCATTAACTTTGACCAGTTTGACTGCTTTTTAGAAACTCTGCGTACAGTAGGCACCCAGGATGAATTGTTAACTTTAAACAATCTGTTAGAAGGGGTTCACTGATATTTGACCAAAAATGTGAATGTTCAAATGGGCACCTCTGCCTCTTAGAGTATGGTTCTCTCAGCCTCCTCTGTTTCATTCATACCAGTTTCACCTGACTCCTCTGTTTCTGCTATCCCTTCGGCCTCCTCAGTTTCAGTCATATCAGTTATAGAGTTAAAGCTGGAGTCTCTGTTGTGCCTGTTTCTGTTTCTGCCATCCTTTTGGCTTCTGATAGATACCCTTTCAGTCTCCTCTGCTTCTGCTATACCCTTGGCCCCCTCTGCTATCTCTTTCAGCCACCTCTGTTTCAGCCATGCCAAATGTGGTTGTTTCTGCTGCCTCCTCTACTTCTGTTATATCATCTGCCTCCTTTGCTTTCCCTTCAACCTCCTCTGTTTCAGTCATGCCACATGTATCTGTTTCGGTTGGCTATTCTGTTTCTGCTATCCCTTCAGCCTCCTCGGTTTCAGTGAAACTAGCTGTAACTGGAGCCTCTGCCATGCCTGTTACTATTTCTGCCTCCTCTGTTTCTGCTGTCCCTTCGGCCTCCTCTGCTTCTGCCATGCCTGATTCTGATTCTGCTTCCTCAGACTTTGCTTCTACTTGCCCCTCTGCATCCTCAGCCTCTGTTTCAGTCATACTAGTTATGACTGGCAGTTCTGTTGTGCCTGTTTCAGCCATCCCCTCAACACCTTTGCTTCAGTTGTACCTGTTGTGGCAGGTCCCTCTGTTTCAGCCAAGCCTGCTTCTGCCAGCCCCTGAACTGCCTCTAGTGATGACAATCAGAACATTTTTCAACAAATCAACATGCTGTCATTTAATAATACTGAAATAAGATACACATTAAATTTTGCTGATACCTATGAACTAGAATCTTATGAGGAGATGTTTAACAGTATTCATGAGATGCTACAAGGAATTCTGGATAGTTTTTCCGGTACTTTAAATCTGAATGATGTTGTTCAGTTAGACTTTTGTGCTGATTCCTTGCCCATTAGCATTTTTAAACAGATGTCTGGAGCTAATCTTAGTGTAGAAGAGTTTCTTCAACAGATAGAGAATCTTCTAAAGAGTCACAGTAATAGCAGATGCATCTCTGATGCTAGTAATACAGATTGTTTGTTCATCTAGCAGTGGGGTTAACAGCACCCACAAGGTCTCCACTCTACTCAGTCATGAAATAATCAATAAGAAAACAAGGCATTTAATTATTTCTTACATTTGTAATTACGGGAATTCAGCTCTGTTTTGCCTTTTGTCTGCTCATCCTAATGGATCTCCGGTACAGACAAAGTTCACAGTTATACATGCATGAAGCATACAACCTGCAGAGCATGGTTGGCCTGTCTGAACATGAAATTGTGTCCTTTGTAGATGTTTATAAATCTGAAAACTTTCTAGATATTAAAATTGTTCTCTGGTACAGAGGTTAGGAGCATGCACTGATATAGTACATTGCTGCACCCACCATACGGCAAACCAACTCAGGATCCAGATTAGGACCCGAGTGCAACCATGCAATGGGTGATACCTCAGCACCACACTAGTTTAGATGGAGTGGAACAGTGTGATTTTTTTTTATGGTGGCTAGAGTGCCAATTCTGCCACCAACTCCCAAGTTTTTTCCTGCAGGTTGGAGGGCCTACATGCAGGGACGGATGCAGATTAACATCATACCCAAGACAGGTCTGGTACAGATGCCCAAGAAATAAGAAACTTTTAAAGTTTGAAAGCTCTAGCAGTTAGAACCCAAAAAATGTTTTTATATTTTTGCATGATAACCATTATTACGGTATACTGAATCTAAGGGGTTTTCTGGGTGTAAAATACTTGTATGACTACTGTTATGCAAGCTACCACTCAACCCTTAGTCATTGCCGTGAAGGACACTGCAGTATCTGTTTTTCTCCTAAATTCAGACCAGTCCCAGAAGACATTATCAAGTGTGTTGATTGCAACCATTACTGTAGGTCCCAATTTTGTTTTATACAATACCCCATTCTTAATGGTGTCTAAATTTTGGTCTAAATTTAAAGAAAAGGACCAACAATATGGAAGCAGCTTGTGATACTGCAAAAATATGTCCCTGGTGTTGCAAAACATACACAGTAAATGTTACCTCAAAACCCCATAAATATCGTCCCAAGGAATGTTGCGTTTGTAAATCAAAACTTGAAAATGAGGCAGAAAAGCATCAGTATTTTAAGAAAGCTTGAAGCCTGTGGAATTGTGTGAGAAATATGTGTTTTGAAATGATCAGCAGGAAACAGGAGTACACATTCCAAATTATGTATAGTGTATATCCTTGCATGAGAAATCTTGGTTCTGTGAGTGGGAAGACTGTGTACACCAGTTCTTTGCCAGATAGCTCCGGCCCAAGTATCAAGGCTAATCTTTCATAGCACATAATTTGAAAGGTTACAATGGGTACTTTTTAATGTAGCATTTGACTGAAAATGGAGTGAATCCTCAGGTTATCACTCAAGGAAATAAGTTGATGTGTTTCACTGATTTGGGTTATCAGTTACATTTTATTGACTCGCTCAACTTTTTGCTAATGGTGTTGAGTGTCATGCCTAAAGCCTTGGGGTTTGAAGCGAAAAGGGGTATGTCCCCTATTTTTTCAATATGGATGAAAACTGAGATTATATTGGACCCTATCCTGAGCCTGCATGCTATGGTGTGCAGAGAATAATGATGAAAAAAGAAGAAAATTTTCTGCCTGGTATGAGAGTGTCAAATATGGTATTTTTATTTTAAAAGAGAGGAGTACTTGGGAGGAGTACTTCGAAGACCTCCTCAATCCCACTAACATGCCTTCCAATGAGGAAGCAGAGCCTGGGGACTCTGAGGTGGGCTCTCCCATCTCTGGGACTGAAGTCACCGAGGTGGTCAAAAAACTCCTTGGTGGCAGGGCCCCGGGGGTGGATGAGATACGCCCAGAGTTCCTTAAGGCTCTGGATGTTGTAGGACTGTCTTGGTTGACACGTCTCTGCAACATCGCATGGACATCGGGGACAGTGCCTCTGGATTGGCAGACCGGGGTGGTGGTCCCCCTCTTTAAAAAGGGGGACCAGAGGGTGTGTTCCAACTATAGAGGGATCACACTCCTCAGCCTCCCTGGAAAAGTCTATTCGGGGGTTCTGGAGAGGAGGGTCCGTCGGATAGTCGAACCTCGGATTTAGGAGGAACAGTGTGGTTTTCGTCCTGGTCGCGGAACAGTGGACCAGCTCTTCACCCTTAGCAGAGTTCTGGAGGGTGCATGGGAGTTTGCCCAACTGGTCTACATGTGTTTTGTGGACTTGGAAAAGGCATTCGACCGTGTCCCTCGGCGAATCCTGTGGGGGGTGCTCCGGGAGTATGGGGTACCGGACCCCCTGATAAGAGCTTTTCGGTCTCTGTACAACCGGTGTCAGAGCTTGGTCCGCATTGCCGGCAGTAAGTCGAGCCCGTTTCCAGTGAGAGTTGGACTCCGCCAGGGCTGCCCTTTGTCACCGATTCTGTTCATAACTTTATGGACAGAATTTCTAGCGCAGCCAGGGTGTTGAAGGGGTCCGGTTTGGTGGACTCAGGATTGGGTCACTGCTTTTTGCAGATGATGTTGTCCTGTTTGCTTCATCAGGCCGTGATCTTCAGCTCTCTCTGGATCGGTTCGCAGCTGAGTGTGAAGCGGCTGGGATGAGAATCAGCACCTCCAAATCCGAGCATGGTCCTCAGCCGGAAAAGGGTGGAGTGCCCTCTCAGGGTTGGGGGAGAGATCCTGCCCCAAGTGGAGGAGTTCAAGTATCTCGGGGTCTTGTTCACGAGTGAGGGAAGAATGGAGCGTGAGATCGACAGGCGGATCGGTGCGGCATCCGCAGTGATGCGGGCTCTGCATCGGTCTGTCGTGGTGAAAAAGGAGCTGAGCCATAAGGCAAAGCTCTCAATTTACCAGTCGAACTACCTTCCTACCCTCACCTATGGTCATGAGCTATGGGTAGTGACCGAAAGAACGAGATCGCGAATACAAGCGGCTGAAATGAGTTTCCTCCGCAGGGTGTCTGGGCTTTCCCTTAAAGATAGGGTGAGAAGCTCAGTCATCCGGGAGGGGCTCAGAGTAGAGCCGCTGCTCCTCCGCATCGAGAGGAGTCAGATGAGGTGGCTCGGGCATCTGATCAGGATGCCTCCTGGACGCCTCCCTGGTGAGGTGTTCCGGGCACGTCCAACCGGGAGGAGGCCCCGGGGAAGACCCAGGACACGCTGGAGGGACTATGTCTCCCGGCTAGCCTGGGAACACCTTGGGATTCTCCCCTAAGAGCTGGAAGAAGTGGCCGGGGAGAGGGAAGTCTGGGCCTCTCTTCTTAAGCTGCTGCCCCCGCGACCCGACCTCGGATAAGCGGAAGAGAATGGATGGATGGATATTTTAAAAGAGTAGGTGGCTTTTTATTGTAAAAATGATGTAGAAATTTTTAGAACTGCCTGCATACCTCTGTAGTCAGAAAAAACTATTCAAACACATCTATTCAATGGCTAATGTATCTTTGTGAAACAGAAAAGTTGAACATTCAGCACACTCTAATACTTGAGGAGATAAAGAAGGGTTCCTTTTTTCTTCACGTATATGCAAGAGTTAATGATATTCCAACAGCCTTTGAGTTTGATGGCTGCTTTTACCAGAATGCTATGATTTAAACAGTATCCATTCTTTAACTGGCCTGATTTGTGCAGTTATGTATCAAATGCTTATATGCAAAATGGAAAGCTCAGTGTGCACATGATCTAAGAGCATGAATGGGAGACAATGAAAAAACATGACATCAGGCTACAAGTTTTCTTAAAACATTCCAATTTATTTCTACGTATAAATCCGTGTGATTCTTTATGCGGTGGTCATACTAACACCATAAAACTGTATAATAAGGCCAGGAGCAATGAACAGATTCACTATTATGATTTTACTAGTCTGTATCCACTTGTTAATAAAAAATAAATGTATCCAATCAGCCATCATATCATCATTTTGCAACAATTTGGGGATGTCAGACAGTATTTTGGCTTGATTAAAGCCACTGTCTATCCACGACATGGTCTCAATTTTCCAGTCCTGCCTGTCACGTTTTGAGGAAAACTCAGACTATAGATTGTTGTCACACAAAGAATGAGAGCTTTAACCGGGAGTTTGTGCTGTGTGAAAATAGGTTATAAAGTATCAAAAGTATTATGAAATTTGGCAATACCACAAACATACTTCTGAACTGTTTTCGGACTATACCAAGCTTCATCTAAAAGATTAACAGTAGTCATCTGGTTATCTTGCCTGTGATTAATGAATATCAGAAATGAGGTGTACAATTCAATTGCAATAACATCACCATAAATCTGGCTAAGAAAAACATTTCAAAGCTGTTTTTAAAATCTCTTTGGGGTAAATTTGGCCTGTAAGCCCTCCATCTCACCACTAACTTATTCAAGGATGGAGAAGAATTCTTGCAATATATTTTCTCCAAACAGTACAATGTTTCTCATTTTTAATTTATTGGCGATGAGATTTCTCAAATACAGTGGATGTTTACCAATGAAAAATATACCTTTCTTGGTACCATTAATGTTGATATTACTTCATTCACAGCTGCCTATGCCGTATTAGAGTTGTAAGAGTTACTAGACAGATTGGGGGAAAGGATGTTATACCATGACGCTGACTCTATTATTTTTACATCTCAGCCTGGCCAATACAATCCTCCTCTAGGTGACTATTTAGGAGAACTCACCAGTGAGTTAAATCATGATGATTGTATTACAGAAGTTGTTTTAGGAGATCCAAAGACTTACAGGTATAAAAGGCGAAGCATGTATGAAGGTGAAAGGCATAACCGTTAACCACAAAATAGGTAAAATTGTAATCCTCGAGTCACTAACCAAACTACAGTAGTTTCATGTCTCATGAAGCTCCTCCTCAAGTGTTACTGGTTCACAGTAATCAGATATAGAAAAAAAAACATTTCACTTTAGAAAACAGGCCATTTGGAAAGAAAATCAGAGTGGTGTATAACAAAACAGTTCACCTAAAGGACCGTATGGATAGTTAAAGAATCTGATATTAGACTTCAGCATCCCTTCGTTAAAATTATCTCAGCAGTGTCCTGTTCTGGTAAATCCTATTATGTAAAAAAAATATACTGGAACAGTTGAATCATGCTGTGTCTCATCCTTTTCAAAATATAATTTAGTTTTATAGTTGTTGACAGAAAATGTACTATGAGCTGTCGGTTAAAATTCATCAATTAAAATTTATTAAAGGGCTCACAAATTCTTTATGAGATGATGAACTTCTTCTTCCTGAGAAAGCAAATTTGATCATTATAATGTTCTGATAGAATTGGCTAGCCAAAGATAGGAGACAGAAAACGTTTCATGAAATACACTCATCACCAGAATCTGTCCATCATTTACTTGGTCTAAAATGTATTCTTTCAGGGGAAGAAAAGCCAATTATATTTCTCTTTTTGAAAACCCCAAGGACAAATTGCAGACTACTACCTTGGTCCATGAAGTGTATCTTGAGCCTGTTAAGTTCTTTTTGTAAGCTTTTCAGGATGCTACAAAGTTACTTTGTGGTTATCTATTAGTAGCTTTCAAAACTCAGAACCCTGATGAACTGCAATTAAGAACCGATCTGTTTCTACCCGAATGGCTTATCGTGTACACTATGAAAAGTTTAAAGAAGCTGCTCTGGTTCAGGTTTCATACTCTATTAGAATAAGCAGAAATCTGCAATGTCTGATGGCCTTACTCTACTCCTTTTGTCATCACAAAAAATATCTGCTAAATGTTTCTTCTGATAGTTTAATTAAAGCTTTGTCCAAAATAGTTTACAATGCTTTAAAAGGCATTATGCCTCTTTCACCCAAGCAGTTTAAACAACTCAAGAGGCATAGAGAATTGGTTAGAAAAACAAGTGACAGAAAATATCCTTAAAAAAAGACAAAAGCTATTTTGAACCAGAAAGGATTTTTTTCTTGAGACTCTTTTAAGTGCAACCATACCCTTAATCACCAGTTTATTACCATCTAGAGTATAAACATAGAATACGCTCAGAAAATGTATATGGTGCTGCAGCATCAAATGGCTTTTTTTCAATAAAAGAGTGCTAACTGAAAGTGATCTGGACAAGGAAATGAGAAACATCCTACAAAGTTGTAATATAGAGGCTGAGGAGAAGGTGAAGCTTTACAATTCTGTTTTGTAGAAATATCTAATGTTAGTTAAAAAAGCCGGCAAAGAGGCTAACATTCTGACACTAATGTTACCAAATGCAGAGAGGTAAGTTAAAGCAATTAATGTATCTGAGGATTGGGTTTGGCCAGAGGTTTTGAAATGTGCTCCTGCAACAATGCTGTACAATGGCTGACCCTGTGCTCTGACCCCAAGGGATATGCGAAAACTAACAAATTCCTAATACATAATGTAATATAAGGCGAAATAAAGAACCAAAAAAAAAATTGTACATTTAGTACATAATCTGATGGCCTCAGGAATTTGTAAATGCCATGGCTGGTTTGAACATTACATTTTCTCTTATACCTAATAATGAAACAAGAGAACTCCCTGAAAGTTTTAAGCCACCCGCTAACTCCCCACTCATTGAATACAGTCCCTACCAACAGAAACCAAGAAAAAAAGACTGGAACGGATTGCTTATTCATTTGTAAAAACTGTTTATTAAAATCAATTGTATTACATTACAGAATGTTGTCATCCTTTAACATTAGAATCTCTGAAGCCTACGGAAAAAAGTTGTAATCTCAGGCCACCTTAAATTCTTTTGCACCTCCTCATCAGCATCTTTGTCTTACAAATGTATCAATCAGCACAAGCTAACAGCCTGCTGTCCCAATTCCTACTGACACAGCTGAAGTTCTAATAGTTGCGAGGTGCCTTTAGTTGTATACGGGAAATAATATATTGTTATTTGGAATACATACATTTCATGTGTGCTCTATGTCTACAACGATCTGGGTAAATGCAGGATGACAGGAAATGTGAGGCAAGAAATGCTGAACACATGCCTAAAGCAGAAACATTTTCCATGTTATAGTAATAATGACGTGAAGCATATAATGTGTGAAGTCCAAATATCGAATAAACGTGTGCTTTTATTCAAGAATATAACCAAAGAAAAAAATATGTTTAATTTTCATGTTGCTGTTGCTGATTAACACATTTGCAAGACAAAGATACTGATGAGGTGGTACGAAGGAATTTAAGGTGGCCTGGGATTATGACTTTTTTTGTAGACTTCAGGGATTCTAGTGTTAACCATCTATTGAAATATTTACAGGTCTCTGCTCTTTGCATGCATGGATACAGATAAAAACAATATCCCGGTGAAGGAGGCCAGGAGCGAGCAAATTTAGATACCATAGCATCATTATTGTTTACATCATTAGAATACTTTTTTATTACAGAGGCTTACGAAAGTTCTTTTCTTCGCTGATGCAGAAAGCAGAGCCAATTTTGGTCACATGGGTCAGAGAACCAGCTTTGAAGCTGTTTGTTATTGTAAATGACTTCCTTACAGTGTTGGATTAAGAAATAGTAAATGTCTTTCAAGAAATAAATGAAGTTGGGAAGATTTCCATAGGAATCAAAAAACTCTCCATTACCGCTTTTGGTGTGGTACACACTCAACCAGTGTTCTCCAGGTTGAATATGACAGTGACTATTCACTATGAATGTGGCTGGCACTCCGATATTTTTTTCCAGTAGTTGATCACATGCCAGCACCACACAGAAATATTTTTCTGTGTAGGGATCTTGGGACAGCAGTTCTGTTAATTGTTTTGTATACATGATGGTAATTAGTAGTCATACAACACATTACATCTCTAGTTGATTTTGATGATGTTGTCAAAGACAGCATATACTTTGAGATTGATGGTCTGTGAGAGTCGCATGTGGAAGCGTAATTCAGATCTCATGTTTCTAGTTTTGACTAAGAAAAAATGATCAACACATTTTTGATAAGGGGTTAGATGAAAAGCAAAAAAATCCTTGCAAGAACGGGTGATAGACAGCGTGATCCTTTAAATGCTTTACAGTGGCCAACACAAGGTTATAGTATTCTCTGGCACTGTTGTTGTTCACAAAGTCTGGTTGAAAAGGTTTGGCTGGTATCTGTTCATCATTCAAGTACAGAGCCAGGAATCTACACCGTTATGTTTGAAATAGGTAGTTGACCCAGAAACAAATTTTCTTGATTATATAATCAGATACACAGGATATTTATCATTCACTGATGTAAGGGAAGGGCATGAGCATGCACTAATTGTTCGGCTGGTGAAACTTTGACTTTTTTCACAAACAGGGGCCTGCCATTAAGTTTACTTTGTAACATTTTGCATCTCCAGAGTTCTACTCCATCCAAATTTTAATTTCACTGAGCTAAGTTGTGAGCTGAGAAAGCTCTGATGAAATTCCACTTTTAACATTGAAATAGAGTTGAGTATAATCTGCATAAAAATGATAACCCATTCCAAAGCTACAAATAATATGGCTAAGGGGAAGCATATAAATACAGAAAAGCAGAGGACCGAGGACAGACCCCTGAGGAACTCCTTGCGTGACTGGCGCTGAGCTGGACCTGCTTTTGCCAAGATTTACAAACTCTTGTCTAAAATCTGACCTTTTCAGCCTCTGCGATATTAGTCCCATCAGCTTTCACTATTTTGCAGCTTGGGTATAGAAGAGTGTTATTCAAGTCAAGGTAATCCTCCCCATTTCCAGCTATGAGAAATTCTAGCGGTGCTATATCAGAGAGGGCTGAGAGAGGTGGAACTTCAATGTATATACTTTTATCTACACTTGCTTGAGTGAATGGCATGGTAAGCAAGTCCAGTTCAGATCTGACACTCTCTTAAGACATTCTGTGTACGAAAGTCATTTTTTCTTAAAAGATGTCTCTCTTTTTTTTGCTTGATTTAATCTTATTCTTCTTCTGACAATGTTTTGAAAATGCAGTAAAAATAGTGTTCCTTGCCTTTTTGACTGTCAGGCTCTCTCACGTTTTGTCTTTATCTCCATCAATACTGCACCCTTTGTTTCTCTTGACCATCACCGACCACATTTGATATCACCCCGGTCAACACATCTTTTATAATATTTTTAGATTTGATATATGGTCTTGCTATGTCAAAACCTTTTTTAGCAGAGCAAGAGTTCTTCTAAACAACCCCTGAAATATACCTTTGCTACACATTACCAGGGAGCCAGAGATTCCCAGTAAGCTGCTATTGCTTGGGTCTGGAGGGTGTTGGATCCTGTAAGACCTCATTGTTTCATTCATGCATATACTGCCTGACAGGTTTGAAATGCAACTTCACTATAACTTTACCAAAGTGACATGGTACATTTTTGTTCTGGTCAGTTTTTATTTCAATAGTTACTGTGTCAAAATGATTCTTGCAGACTGTTGCATAATGAGGTTTGTTGTATGTGATAGTGGTAATTTAATTTGCTTGATCCTCTACATAAACACATCTGAAAAGAGGGGCATAGCTGTTTCGACTCTCTGATGAGAAAATATGTTGCCGTACACATACAAAGTATAAAAAGCAGGCTTGATGTTGGCCTTGTAGGTAAGGGGCCTTGGAGGATAGCCCCTGAATGTGATCAGGATATGCTCCTAAGTTTTGACCCAGCTGATGTTTGAAGTGTACAGTTTGATTCTTTTTGCCTCAGGATCACGTACACTCTTCTTTCCACAGAAGCATTAAAACTAAATTTCACAGGATTCTCAAAAGGGATAGTCCATGCGGTTACATCTAAGTTCATAAAAGACAATAGGTTGTGAATACCTTTGTAATATCCAGAAGGAATGTAGTAATATTTTTTTTCCCTGGAGCTGAAACATAAAATTCAATTTCCGGCTTGTCTCTCGTGTTCCACATATGTGGATATTGTATTTTGGCTAGGCCAGCTTCCCAAGAACCTGCTAGTTTTATGGGTTTAGCAAGCTTTGCTGTGAAATTGTGTTGCTAGGGAAAATATCTAAATCACTGCTAGGCAGAGTCATAAAGAAGCTTTTGAGCTCTTGAGCATCATATACTATTAGAGAATGATGGTCAAATTAGGGACAGTATGGATTTTATTTCAAATCTTGGGCTTGACTCTGTGGTATCCAGCTGTTAAAATCCCCATGAGCTGTTTTCAAAGAGATTTTTTCCCCAAAGCTACCAGAATTTGTTGAAGTATAATAAACTTATTCAATGTAACCCACGCCTTAATGTCTGAGAAACTGGTGCGAGATTGGAGGAAGCAAGAAAATGTAAAAAACAAAAAATTAAGTGTCTTATTTTTGAAAGGGCGTATAACTCAGGGTCTGATTTTATGATGAATTTTTCAGGTTTCCAGACCCGACTTATATGCGAGTATATACAGTAATTGTAGAAACCCGAGCAGACTGTAGAAAAGTAGGCAGACAAGCCAGACACATTCAGAGCCTTAGAGATCTTGGCCAACAAGCCTCCACCCCACTACTGGCCATTTTTTTAGCTGAGTCAGTGCTGGGTGAGCCCATCTGATGAAAGGATTATTCCACCCAAAGATTCTAGTACTCTTTTCTCTGAGATGACTTTTCCATAGAAAAATAAACAATCTTGGCAGTAGAGCAGTGCCATCAAGTGCAGGATAGTACAGAGAGGAGAAACAGAATGGGTCTGGGTTAGGAACAGTGTATAAATATTGTATTACTTATATTTTGTTAGTGGTAATGATTAATAACAAAGATGCATAATGATTAGGTAATTAGCAGCTGTGCTCAGAGTATGCTAAACTGAAGTAGTGAGCCTTCAGCCTAGATTTAAAAGCTGAGCAGGCACACCATTCCACAGTTTTGGGGCCATGTAAGTAAACCTCCCGCTGTTATTTTGTTAATCCTTGGTATCATTTTTATCATTTTTTATTTTAAAATAGTAGTCCGAGCTTGCTTTAACACTGGAATCCCTGAAGCCTATGAGAAAAGTTGTAATCCTGGGCTACCTTAAATTCCTTCGCACTTCTCCTTTAGTGTCTTTTGTTTTGCAGATGTGTCGATCAGCACAAGCAGCAAGCTGCCCGCTATCCCATCCCTCCACCATCACAGTTCAACTTGGACAAAAAGTTCTCCCAGCTCAAGTTTGTTTATCTGGGTGTGAGGTGCCTGGAGTTGTATAGGGTAAATAATATATCGTTATTTGGAACACATACATTTCATGTGTGTTCCGTGTCTACAACGATCTGGGTAATTGTACTGTAGGATGACAGGAAATGCGAGACAAGAAATCTTGAACACATAGCTAAAACAGAAACATTTTCCATGTTATAGTACTAATGAAAATATTTTGACATAAAGTGTTTAATGTGTGAAGACTGAAATCCAAATATCAAATTAACACTTTCACAAAAGAAACAAGTATAACAAAAGAAGTGCAGTTTTATTCAAGAATATAACTGAAGAAAAAGAAATTGGGTTATGATACAACAATACAACAGGTTCACTTGGGTGGTACGGACTCATAATCAAGAGGTTTGGGATTCAATTCTGGGCACTTTCTAGAGTAGTGAGCTGCTGTTATTGTTACTATTACAGAATAAAAACATACATTTCATTTGAGTCTGTAACAGCCGGTGTAAATTTATGGTACTTGTAAAGGTTAGCTTTTTTTTTTTTTTTTAATTTTATTGTAATCATTCCATACAAATAGATCAATTTAAAAAAAAATAGGATGAAAACAGCTTAACCCCCACCCCTAAGAAAGAGAGCTTGTAAACATACCTAAATTGATTAATTTAAAAGGGCAATAGAGATGAATGGAGAAGAAAAAGAAATGCAAAAAAGAATTGCTTCCTTGGTGCTTTAAGAGCTTATTCTAAAATATTATTGATTAGATCCTGCCAGGTTTTGAAAAAATTCTGTACCGATCCTCTAACTGAGAATTTGATTTTTTCCGATTTCAACTAGTATAAAACAATGGTTTCCCACTGACTTAAAAGAGGAGAATTTGGATTCTTCCAGTTTAGCAAAGTAAGTCTACGTGCCAATAGTGTAGTGAATGCAATCACAGTTTGTTTGTCCTTCTCCACTTTAAGCCCATCTGGAAGAACACCAAACACAACTGTTAATGGGTTAAGAGGAATTATGACACCAAGGCTGTGTGAAAGGCACTTAAACATTTTGGTCCAAAATGATGTTAAGTTGCAGCAGGCCCAAAACATGTGACCCAGTGAAGCTGGGACTTGATTGCAGCGTTCACAGGTTGGATCTGACCTGGGAAAATTTTGGACAGTTTTAAGTGAGACAGATGTGCTCAATATTGTCACACACGTGCGAGTTGGAGGCAGTCAAAGAACCTAAAGGTGAGTGAAATATCGCGAAACAAAGGGTCATCACGTGGTGCTTACCTGAATCTCTTTTCGCCTACAGAAAACGTGTCGAAAACTAAGGAGCACCACTTCTGCGTTCAAAAAGGCCGAACTGATGTCACGTCCGGTTCATCAAGACGAAATCACTTCTGGTCCCTCAATCCACTGCTTCCTGTCAACTCCTGATGACACTGGTTCCGCCTTCCTGTCTCCAATCATCACTTCCTGCCAGCCATTTCCTGCCCCATCATTCCCTCTGTTATTTAAATGCCATTTTGTTCACAGTAAAACATTCAATGTACTAAAAGTCATCAGAATCAGTTTCGTTATTATTGTCTGGGCGACAATATATGGGGATGGTCCCCAAACTTTTTTCTGTTTTGTAGAAGTCTTTTTTCTGTGCAAAATTATTTATTACAATATATAATTTTGAGTTGAATAATTGTATGCTTTGCGCATATGGAGCTTGAGTGAATTCTCTGCATTGCTACCTTCCGCTCCTTTTGTAATATTTTGATTAAGAGATCTTTTTCCCATTGTCCTCTTGGATCTTTGAAAGGGAGGGACTGTAAAATAATTTTATATATTGCAGAGATGGTGTCCAAGTCCTCAAAACTGAGCAATATTTTTTCCAGCATGGAGGAGGGTGCAAGATGAGGAAAATCGGGCAGGTTAATTTGAAGATAGTAAAATATATGTGTAGCTGGAAAGTTAAATTTGGATTGTAATTGTTCATAGGATGCAAAGATGTTGTCTATATAAAGATATCTAAGAAATTTAATCCCAAATCTTTTCCAGATATTAAAAACTTCTATTGCGGACCAAGCCTGTGTATGTTCATCTATTTGTGTCCAGGTTTTTATAGCTTGTATGTTTGCTGCCCAGTAATGAAACTGAAAGTTAGCTAGAGCCATGCCACCTTCTGCCTAAGGTCTTTGTAGGGTCACTCTTTGGATACATGGATGTTTTGAGTTCCAAATAAATGAGGTTATTGTTGAATCTAATTGCTTAAAAAAATTATTTATTAATGTATACTGGAATGTTTTGAAATTAAAAAAAAAAAAGCTTAGGAAGAATACTCTTCTTAACAACGTTAATTCTTCCAGCTAGAGTGAGATGAAGGGTTGACCATCTATATTAGTCTTGCTTAATTTTTTACATACAGATGGCAAAATTTTGTTGATAAAGAACTTTGTGTTTACTTGTAATGTTAACCCCTAGGTATTTAAACTGATCTCTAATGATAAAAGGTAGGATGTTCAATCTAATATTATATGCTTGAGAATTCACTGGAAAGAGTACGCTTTTATTCAAATTAATTCTGAGACCAGAGATCTTTTGAAATTCTGTAAGTGCTGTTAAGACTGCAGGCACAGAATTTTGTGGGTCTGATATATACATTACCATATCATCTGCATATAGAGAAATTTTTTGTTCCAGTCCCTCTCTGATAATCCCCTTTATCTGATAAGCATTTTGACAGTGAACCGCCAGTGGTTCAATGGCGATTGCAAATAGCAGTGGTGACAAGGGGCATCCTTGTTTGGTACCACGTTCTAGTTTAAAGTAGTCTGAAAAAATGTGGTTAATACAGAATGAAGCTTCTGGATTGGTATACAGTAGTTTGATCCATGCACAAATGTTCGGGCCAAACCCAAATTTCTCTAATGTAGTGAAAAGGTATTTCCATTCAATCATGTCAAATGCTTTTTCTGCATCCAATGATAATAATATTTCTGGGGTGTTTGACTTTACTGGTGAGTATATTACATTAAACAGGCGTCAAAGATTGGAAGAAAAGTGTCGACCCTTGATAAATCCAGTTTGATCTTGTGATATTATCGAAGGCAGCACTTTTTTTTTTATCCTTCTAGATATGATTTTTGAGAGTATTTTAACATCATTATTTAAAAGTGAAATTGGTCTGTATGATGCACATTGTAATAAGTCCTTTATTTTGTTTAGGAAAGATGGTGATTAATGCTTGGCGAAAAGTTTGAGGTAGAATTTGATTGTCTCTAGCTTCTGTAAATGTTGCTAATAAGAAGGGAGATAGCTGAGTGGAGAATTTCTTATAAAATTCTACAGGGTAGCATTCAGGCAGCCTGCTGCTTTCCTACCTTGAAGTGACTTTATAGCATCTAGTAATTCTGATACCGACAAAGGTTTATCGAGTTCCTCCACAATAGAAGTATCTATTTGTGGTATCTGTAATGTATCCAGAAATGCATTAGATTGTGTGTTGTCTTCTTTAAACTCAGTAGAATCTAAGGATTTATAGTAGTCTTTAAATGTGTACATTATGTTTTTATGGTCAATGATTTCATCTCTGTTCATGTTGGTGATTACTGGGATTGCCTTGCGAACTTCTTGCTTATGGATTTGTTGAGCTAAAAGCTTATTAGCTTTCTCTCCGTGTTCATAGTAATGATGTCTTGATTTATAAATTAGTTCTTCAGTTTCTTTAGTTGTCAAGAGGTTGATTTCTGAATGTAGAGCCTGCCTTTTCCTATGTAGAGCCTTGCTTGGACTCCTGGCATGTTCTTCATCTATTCTAGTAGTTTCGCTTCTTAGCTCTGATGCTTTCTTGGTTTCTAATTTATTTCGATGGGAAAGATATGAAATAATCTGTCCTCTTAAGAAAGCCTTAAGAGTTTTCCAGAGTATTCCTGCAGACACCTCTGAGGATCTATTTGTCTCTAGGAAGAAGCTGATTTGTTTGGATATAAATTCTGTATAGTTCTCGTCTGTTAATAGAAGTGGGTTAAGACACCATCTGCAAGGTGAATGTGTGGGGCATAATGACTTTAGCTCCAAGATCAGAGGTACATGGTCGGAAATAACAATAGTGTCGTACTTGCAAGATTTAATCATAGGCAAGAAATTATTATCTATAAAGAAATAATCAATTCTTGAGTAGCAATGATGTACTGGTGAGTAGAACGAATACAGTGCATCCGGAAAGTATTCAGAGTGCATCACTTTTTCCACATTTTGTTATGTTACAGCCTTATTCCAAAATGGATTTAATTCATTTTTTTCCTCAGAATTCTACACACAACACCCCATAATGACAATGTGAAAAAAGTTTACTTGAGATTTTTGCAGATTTAATAAAAATAAAAAAATTGAGAAAGCACACATTCATAAGTATTCACAGCCTTTGCCATGAAACTCAAAATTGAGCTCAGGTGCATCCTTTTTCCCCTGATTATCCTTGCGATGTTTCTGCAGCTTAACTGGAGTCCACCTGTGGTAAATTCAGTTGATTGGACATGATTTGGAAAGGCATACACCTGTCTATATAAGGTCCCACAGTTGACAGTTCATGTCAGAGCACAAACCAAGCATGAAGTCAAAGGAATTGTCTGTAGACCTCCGAGAGAGGATTGTCTCAAGGCACAAATCTGGGGAAGGTTACAGAAAAATTTCTGCTGCTTTGCTGCTTTGAAGGTCCCAATGAGCACAGTGGTATCCATCATCCGTGAGTGGAAGAAGTTCGAAACCACCAGGACTCTTCCTAGAGCTGGCCGGCCATCTAAACTGAGTGATCGGGGGAGAAGGGCCTTAGTCAGGGATGTGACCAAGAACCCGATGGTCACTCTGTCAGAGCTCTAGAGGTCCTCTGTGGAGAGAGGAGAACCTTCCAGAAGGACAACCATCTCCTCAGCAATCCACCAATCAGGCCTGTATGGTAGAGTGGCCAGACGGAAGCCACTCCTTAGTAAAAGGCACATGGAAGCCCGCCTGGAGTTTGCCAAAAGGCACCTGAAGGACTCTCAGACCATGAGAAACAAAATTCTCTGGTCTGATGAGACAAAGATTGAACTTTTTGGTGTGAATGCCAGGCATCACATTTGAAAGAAACCAGGCACCGCTCATCACCAGACCAATACCATCCCGACAGTGAAGCATGGTGGTGGCTGCATCATGCTGTGGGGATGTTTTTCAGCGGCAGGAACTGGAAAACTTGTCAGGATAAAGGGAAAGATGACTGCAGCAAAACACGGAGACATCCTGGATAAAAACCTGCTCCAGAGCGCTCTTGACCTCAGACTGGGGCGACGGTTCATCTTTCAGCAGGACGATGACCCTAAGCACACAGCCAAGATATCAAAGGCATGGCTTCAGGACAACTCTGTGAATGTCCTTGAGTGGCCCAGCCAGAGCCCAGACTTGAATCCGATTGAACATCGGAGAGATCTTAAAATGGCTGTGCCCCGACGCTTCCCATCCAACCTGATGGAGCTTGAGAGGTGCTGCAAAGATGAATGGGCGAAACTGGCCAAGGATATGTGTGCCAAGCTTGTGGCATCATATTCAAATAGACTTGAGGCTGTAATTGCTGCCAAAGGTGCATCGACAAAGTATTGAGCAAAGGCTGTGAATACTTATGACGTGATTTCTCAGATTTTTTATTTTAAATAAGTTTGCAAAAATCTCAATTAAACTTTTTTCACGTGGTCATTACATGGTGTTGTGTGTAGAATTCTTGAGAAAAAAAATGAATTTAATCCATTTTGGAATAAGGCTGTAACATAACAAAATGTGGAAAAAGTGATGCGCTGTGAATACTTTCCGGATGCACTGTATGTTCTTGAGTTTGGGTTTAGAAACCTCCAGGGTTCTAATAAGTTGTGGTCAGTTACAAACTGTGTAATTATCTTAGCTCTGTTAGATGTCATCCCCCCTGTGACAGGAGTCCTATCTAAGAGTGGGTTTAAAACATAATTAAAGTCCCCAGCCATTATAATTTTATGAGTGTTCACATTTGGAATGGATGCAAATACATTTTGCATGAATTCCTTATCATTGGCATTAGGTGCATAAACATTTATCAAAATCACTTTACAATTAAATAAGTTGCCCATGACAATCACATATCTCCCTTATGGATCAGATACTACATCTTATGCAATAAATGAGACTGTTTTATGTATGAAAATCCCCACTCCTCTAGTTTTCTTTGTAAAGCTAGAATGTAACATTTGGTCAGTCCAGTCTTTTTGCAGCCAAAACTGATCCTTGCTTAGTAAGTGGGTCTCCTGTAAAAATACTATTTTAGCTTTTAAACCTGTTAAGTGAGAAAATAGTTTCTTTCTCTTTAATTCGTGATTCAGGCCTTTAACATTCCAAATAACAAAGTTAATTGTCCCATTATGGAGACATTCATTCTGAATTTTTAATGTCATTTTATAGCCTTAACTGGAAGTGAGACAGCTTTAACCTTAATTTCCAATTTCTCCACGAGCTATTGACATGCAGCCTATTGTTATGTTGATAGTTGTAATTATAAGGGCTAAAAGGATAGATTAGATATAGCCTGCTCTCTTTCTCTCTCTCCCTTATCCATCCCCCTTTTGACTACCCACGTGAGCCTGGACCCCACTTCACAGAGTCCCGGTCCTCTGACATACCTAGAGACAGAACATGTCCAGAATAAAACAATCCCCCCAGCAGTGGCGTTTGAGAATTAAAAGTAGAGATATCTATTGCCAATAAAGTCTAAATACTATATGCCTAAATATAATCATTAACAAACTATAAGCATAAAATATAATCTTCAGTAATCTTAAAGTATTAAGATAATAAAACCCAGGGAATGGTGTTAAAATGTGGTCCAGGATAAGCATTGTAAATCCAAATGCAATAATAACAGTAACAATAAACCAAAGTTATGAATTTAAACAATCTCCTCTTGGGCAGTAAAAAAAAATTATCAATTTCTTCCACACACACACACATCTATAACTGTAAGTAAAACATATACAGAAAGCGTCTGAGTAACGAAAAGAATGTATAATTATAATACCCGTATTATTACAAGTGGATCAGACAGCAGGTGATATCTACAGTACTTGCCATGCCATGACAGGATGCAAATCACTATTGTGTTTCAAAAAAGTGTAGAGATCAGCTTCCTTAATTCCTGTTCTGCTTCCTCCTTGTTAATGAAAACATGATATTGGCCTTGAAAATCGACTTTCAGTTTGGCAGGATACAAGAGGCTATATTTGATATTGGCTTGCCGTAACCGCTGTTTAATGTTGTAGAAGGCTGCACGTTTAGCAGCTGTTGCAGGGGAGAAATCCGGGAAAATACAATTGTGGTTATTTTCAAATATAATCTCTTGCTTGTGTCTGAGAAGTGCCATCACATTAAGCTTACATAGTAATCTCTCGAAGCGGACAATAAAAGACCTAGGTCTAAAGGTATTTGATCTGCGTATGCGATAAGCTGCTGCTATCTTGGTATCTGATTTAAATTCTTGTCCAATTATTTTAGAGAATGGTTCAACTGCAAATTTCACTGGGTTTGGACTTTCACAATTCTCAGGTAGACCTTCGATTCTAATATAATTCCTTCTGCATCCATCTTCCAGAGCAGCACGTCTGTCTCTGAGTTTCTTGTATTCAGAATTCACAGCTGTAGCTTTACCATCGTCGTTAGATGCCATTTGTTCCGCTGTTTTAATTCGGGTTTGTGAACGTCTGCTTAATGTCATCCAACTGATCAGCAAGTTTCTTCAGTTTAGACATATTTTCTTGGATGTGTTCCTCAATTTTCCCCAGCATACCTTTAAAGGTAGCGTTAAAACTGTTGTATAGATGCATTTCCAGGTCTTTATTATCTTTCTTCATATTTTTCTGAATGTCTTTCTTAAACTCACTTATGGCTGTGGCCGTGGCCATAGCTGATGTTGTGATCATTTCCTTTAGTTCGGAGAAATCGTTTCGGCTTTCGTGCTCCGCAGGTGGAGTGGCAACCCCAGTTACAGCCAATGTTTCAGGCTCGTGAGGAATGAATGAAAGCACGGATGGCAAGGCCATTTCTGGCTTCAAGTGATCTACTGGAATCGGCAAGCTTTCGTAACCTGCATCACTTGCACCTTCGCTTCCATTTTCGCTCTCGACTGGAGAATTTCCAGTGGAACAGGATCCTGGGAAGTCTGTGCATTCACCTGCCTGTTCCAGGTCAGTCTCTGAAAGGTCATACCGCGCACTTGGGTTTGATGTCTGTCTAGTCTTGAATGTAGCTTTAAGTTTCCTTTCCAGTTCTTTCTACCCCTTTCTTATTACTCATGTTTATATATTGTAGTGGAAACCCCTTGGGTCGGGTAAATACAGGATACCTCAAAATAATAAGAAATAAGTGAAAAAAATAAAGCCGCTGCTAACAGAGCTCCGCTTCAGACGTCCATCTCCCGTAACGGACGAGACCAACTCCAGCGTTTTTTTTTTTATTAAGTTTTATTCTCTCACTCACGTTCACACTCCACCGGATCTGACACTGCTGTTTTCAAATAAAGACATGCTATAACAGTGGTGAACTCAGATGAGGATGAGGGTTCTACATCGGAGACAGAGAACAGAAGCCCTCCCCACAAGAAATGTCCACTCACACATAAAAACAATGCAGCTGCACCACGCATAAAGGAGAAAAATGCCACCATTTGGATGCAGCAACAGGTTGGGTGCCATCCTGCCAGTGAATCTGCCACATGCATGTCCTTCAACGAAACAGCAGGGTTGACAGAGCTCATAAAGGTATTGTACAAAGTTCTGTTTGTGATTATATCGCATAGTGTGGGGGAGGAATGATCTCCTCAGTCTGTCAGAGGAGCAGGACAGTGACAAAAGTCTGTCACTGAAGCTACTCCTCTGCTTAGAGATGACACTGTTCAGTGGATGCAGTGGATTATTCATGATTGACAGGAGTTTGCTTAATGACTGTCGCTCTGCCACAGATGTTAAACTGTCCAACAATAAATTACTCCTACAATAAAGCCTGCCTTTATTAAAGCCTGCCTTATTAACAAGTTTGTCCAGGCGTGAGGCGTCTTTCATCTTTATGCTGCCACCCCAGCACAACTCCGCGTAGAAGAGGGCACTCGCCACAACTGTCTGGTAGAACATCTGCAGCATCTTACTGCAGATGTTGAAGGATGCCAACCTTTTCAGAAAGTATAGTCTGCTCTGACCTTTCTTACATAGAGCATCAGTATTGGCAGTCCAGTCCAATTTGTCATCCAGCTGCACTCCCAGATATTTATAGGTCTGCACCCTCTGCACATGTTTCTTGATGGTCTTTATATAAAAAAAAATTTATATTTTACTCATAAATGGCACATCAAATGTTGTTTACCTATATTTATTTACTTACCTTCCTACATCGTAAAGTCACAAATAGACTGCACAGCTTCCTGTGTTTGATTGACATGGCCATGCTGGCAAAGGACATGTGCAGTGCCATTGCTTATGTAGGAGATGATAAGTTTCGAATCTCAGACAAAAAGTTCCCCCAGCTTGTAGGCTTCAGGGAATCTAGTGTTAAAGAGAGTTTTTTGTACTTTTTAACACTCTTTTCATGCAGTTCGGAAAATGTGCAACTTTGTTGCTATCCATTTACACTCTGTTTTTCAACACTGTAATTTAAGATCTCGAGTGCTGTCTTTTAGGGAGAGTTTATATATGCTTTAATTACTTTTGTTTTAAGTGGAGCTACTGTATCCAGCACCAAAGCATCAATGTCACATTATAATTTGATGTTAGCTCATCTAAATTGTTTTCCATTATTACACTTGACTTACTAAACATATCTACAAATTTCAACCAGAGTTCATTATAGATGTTACACTGTCTTTGTTTTAACCTGTGAGTGTATTGGGCAGAACCAAATTAAGCATGATTAAGTAGTGATCAGAAATAATTTAATAGAGAAATATTTAAATTTTGAATTTCAACTCTTTAAGTTATGATCATATCTAATGTGTGGTTATGATTATGAGTCTGATTATTGATAATTTGACAAAGTCTACTGAGATTAACAAGTAAGTAAAGCATTTGCTAAAAAAAATAATAAACAAAACCTTGTTTTCATTGTGTTTGTCTTTAATCTGGCATTATAGTAGAGTGTTGGCTTCCTAGCCAGTAGTTCTGTGGTGAAATGACATGTATGTTGCCTTCCTTTCCTTCAATGGATGTAGAAAATACATTAGCATAGTATATACATACAGAGGAGTTGGAGTCGGAGTCGGAAGATTTAGAAACTGAGGAGTCGGAGTCGGAGCATTTATCTACCGACTCCACAGCCCTGCAAAATTGTCCCTATTTGACTCACACATCATTTCCCAGTCTGTCATTTGGAAGCAGTCATTCAGAGCCATTTCAGCCTCCAGGCTCCACTTCCTCACTATTCTGGGGGTAACAGGTCACCCTGTAATAACACGCTTTAAACTAGAGTTAAGATAAATCAGATTGTGGTCACATTTGCCTAAAGGAGGAAGTTGATTACAGTTAACACTAGAATCCCTGAAGTTAACCATTTTTGTCGTTGTTTCTGACCTCCTTAAATTTTCCTGACATACGCCAAGAATCTCGTAGCTCCTTATCACTGCGCTATTAGCCTGCTTTTATTTTACAAATGTGTGGTTTAGCAGCACGCAGACTGCTACCACCCCCACCCCGACATTCACACCTGCTGCAATCCTCACAGTCTGTTTTGAAGTGTTTATCTGGCAATGCGTTTGTAAGGAATTATATAGATAATGAAATACCATGATTTGATATGAATACATTTCATGTGAGTTCCATGTCTACAACGATCAGTGTAAATATAGAATGACATTGGAAATTTGAGGCAAGAAATGCTAAACACATGGTTAAAACAGAAAATGTTTTCATTTGTTATAGTAATAACAACATAATTTTGACATGAAGTGTATAGAATGTGTGAAGACTGAAGCCAAATATCCAAGAAATACCTTTACAAAAGGTGGAACAAAACAAGTATGCTTTTATTCAAGAATAAAACAAAAGAAAAACAAATTGCTCAATTGGAAATTAATTCAGTCGGTACAAAATAAAAGACTTTCGCATAAGCATGTGTTCATGCATTTCATTTTCAACCATTTGTCACAGTTATAATGGTCCTCTGTTATGCATCTGTGTGGATGGTGCAGTGAATAAGCTACCTTTTAGCAATGGCAGGGTGATAGGTTTGAATCCTGCGTCCTCTCTGTATTTAGCTCATTGAGTATTGAGCTGCTACTATTATTATTATTATCATACAACAAAAGCAGACATTTGATGTGGGACTGTAACCTCCTGTGTAAATTTGTGGTATGGTAAAAGATGTTATTTTTCCTTGCTCATTCATATCAACATGTAATTTGAACATTTTTTTTTAATTCAGTTTTATTCTTGGATTCTTGAATAAAACTGAATTTGAATTAATTTTATTCATTTTTATTCTTGGATTCTTGAATAAAAAAATTGTTCAAATGACATGTACACGATTGAGCTGTGTTTGTGTGTCTACTTTTATCAGCATTTTTTACAAGTACCATAAATTTACACTGGCAGTTACAGACTCAAATCAAATGAGTATTCAAAACAGTAAATGAGAAAAAGACCCGGGATCAAACCTGCAACCTGTAGATTATAAGACAGCATTCCTTACCTCTGTACTTGCAAAGCAACATGTTTGCCTCCTAATGATTAATGGTTGGGCTTCACTTTTCACACATTGCCAGTAATATGTAAATTGGACAATTTCTTTTTCTTCGGTTATATTCTTGAATAAAGTGCACTTGGTTTGTTATCCATTTTCTGAAAGTGTTTATTTGATATTAGGAATTCAGTCCACACACATTATACACCTCACATCAACATTTTGTCAAATGTTACTTCTTCTTCTTTCGGCTGCTCCCATTAGGGGTTGCCACAGCGGATCATCTTCTTCCATATTTTTCTGTCCTCTGCATCTTGTTCTGCTACACCCATCACCTGCATGTCCTCTCTCACCACATCCATAAACCTTCTCTTAGGCCTTCCTCTTTTTCTCTTTCCTGTCAGCTCTATCCTTAGCAACCTTCTCCCAATATACTCAACATCTCTCCTCTGTACATGTCCAAACCAATGCAATCTCGCCTCTCTGACTTTGTCTCCCAACCGTCCAACCTGAGCTGACCCTCTAAATTACTCATTGCTAATCCTGTCCATCCTCATCACACCCAATGCAAATCTTAGCATCTTTGACTCTACTATCTCCTGCTTTCTGGTCAGTGGCACTGTCTCCAACCCATATAACATAGGTGGTCGTACTACCGTCCTGTAGACCTTCCCTTTCACTCTTGCTGATATCCTTCTGTCACTAATTACTCCTGACACTCTTCTCCACCCATTTCACCCCGCCTGCACTCTCTTTTTCACCTCTCTTCCACAATCCCCTTTACTCTGTACTGTTGATCCCAAGTATTTAAACTCATCCACCTTCACCAACTCTACTCCTTGCATCCTCGCCATTCCACTGACCTCCCTCTCATTTACACACATGTATTCTTTCTTGTTCCTACTGATCTTCTTTCATCTCCTCTCTAGAGCATGTCTCCACCTCTCCAGGGTCTCTTCAATCTACCCCCTACTATCGCAACAGATCACAATGTCATCAGCAAACATCATAGTCCACAGGGACTCCTGCCTAATCTCGTCTGTCAACCTGTCCATCACCATTGCAAATAAGAAAGGGCTCAGAGCCGATCCCTGATGTAATCCCACCTCCACCTTAAATGCATCCGTCACTCCTACCACAGACCTCACCACAGTCACACTTCCCTCGTACATATCCTGTGCAACTCTTACATACTTCTCTGCCACTCCCAACTTCCTCATACAATACCACAACTCCTCTTGAGGCACCCTGTCATATGCTTTCTCCAGGTCCACAAACAGTTTTGTCGAATGTTACTATTACATGAAAAAAAGGTTCTGTTTTAGTTATGTGCTCAACATTTCTTGCCTTGCATTTCCTGTCATCCTACATTTACACAGATCGTTAGAAACATGGAACACATGGAAGTGTATGTATTCCATGTAACAATATATTATTTACCCTATAAAATTCAGACACCTAACTACCAAATAAAGTTAATTCAGCTGCCTCAGTGAGGGATGAGTGAGCAGACTGCCTGCTCTTTGTGCTGATTGACACCTTTGCAAAACAAAGACACTGATGAGGAGGTGCAAAGGAATTTAAGGTAGCCTGGGATTATGAATATTTTTGTAGGCTTCGTGGGTTCTAGTGTTAAAGGCATCTGTAACATTTTAATACAGCAGGTGTGGCTTGTTATTTCCTCAAGTGGTCACAACAGGTCACAAACTGATAGAAATTTGTCATCATTCCTCCCAGACTCAAATGACTGAAGTCACTGCATATTATAACTCATCATTAAAATGTTGGTGACAGAGTGAATCATTTCCTTTGCTGAGTTTCCATTTGCAGAAGGAGGAATATAAACATTAATAAGAATGATGTAATTTATCTTCTTAGACATTGCAACAGCCAAAATTTTACTGTGTTAATTACAAACTGTACTTTTAACTCAAATATACTCCCTTTTACACCATTTCACATTCACACAGACGACCAGTCCCACTCCTGTCTTTTTTCCATATTCTACTTGAATAAGAATAAATCTGTGCAGCATTAAAACAGTGTCTGGTATATAAGGTTTAAGACAGCTCTCTGTAAAGCACAAAATGCCACTGTACTTGTATACTTCATGATCCCCTTTAGACACAAGTAGTATATGTCAGGTACATACTGTCAAAACTGTCAATCAAATATGATGACTATAAGCCATGCCCCTTTCCTCTGATTGGTGGCTTTGAGGGAAGGCCCGCCGCTTTCCTCTGATTGATGGATTTAAAGGATGTACCCCACCCCCTGGCAGTGGATTGGTGAATGGCAACCTGTCCCCACCTCCGACTCCACCTTAATCCCACCCCTTCCACCTGATTGGTTAAGCAAAGTGTCAAGAGCCGTCTGATGGATGTCTGCCTCCCCCTTAATCCCACCCCCATCCCCCCAACCACCTGCTTGTTTAGACAAATTGTTAAGAGCCATTTGAGCCAGGAGGAGAACTATAGGAAGCTAATCAAGGACTTTGTTAAATGGTGCGACTCAAACCACTTACACCTGAACACCAGCAAGAACAAGGAACTGAGGGTGGATTTTAGGAGGCCCAGGCCCCTCATGGACCCCTTGATCATCAGAGAAGACTGTGTGCAGAGGGTACAGACCTATAAATGCCTGGGAGTGCAGATGGATGATAAATTGGACTGGACTGCCAATACTGATGCTCTGTGTAAGAAAGGTCAGAGCTGAGTATACTTCCTTAGAAGGCTGGCGTACTTCAACATCTGCAATAAGATGCTGCAGATGTTCTACCAGACTGGTGTGGCAAGTGCCCTCTTCTACGCAGTGGTGTGCTGGGGAGGCAGTATAAAGAAGAAGAACTTGTGAGGAAGGCAGGCTCTATTGTAGGAATGAAGCTGGACAGTTTAACATTCATGGCAGAGATACGGGAGCTGAGCAGGCTCCTGTCAATCATGGAGAATCCACTGCATCCACTGAACAGTGTTATCTCCAGGCAGAGGAGCAGCTTTAGCGAAAGACTGCGGTCACTGTCCAGCTCCACTGACAGACTGAGGAGATCGTTCCTCCCCCACACTATGCAACTCTTCAATTCCACCCGGGGGGGTAAACGCTAACATTATTCAAAGTTATTGTCTCTTTTTACCTGCATTTTTATTACTCTTTAATTTAATATTGTTTTTAGTGTCAGTATGTTGCTACTGGATTATGTGAATTTCCCCTTGGGATTAAGAAAGTATGAAAGTATCTATCTATCTATCTATTAGGGGTGTGACAAGACATTTTTCTCACGAGACGAGACGAGACACGATACTGGGTTCACGAGAACGAGACAAGACTTTTAGACATTTTTTTAAGAAATCCTCAATGTTTAAATATATAGCAAAAATAGCCTTTTATTTAACTGAAAAACACAAAATGCAAAAAATGCATGTCCATTTTGAAATCAACTTTATGAAATAAAACTTCTATTTTGATGAATGATATGCAGTAATAACATGTAAACACTGCAAAATATTTTGCCACAAACTGATAGGCAATTAATTGCACAATAAAATTAAATAGTATAAATAAAAATAAATAATAAACGACACAAATATCCCTTTACGTGCAATTAACCATAATTAGTGTAACTATCAAAGTAGTGCTGTCTTAAAACTCAGAGTGCAAAACAATTAACAAAATTTTCTTAAGCATGGAAAAAGAGCTAAGACCTAGGTAATGAGGTAATGACCTATACAGAACAGCCTAAGATATGGTCATGTTCTTTTTTAAGAATATAAGCATGTCTACATTTTCTGGCAGCAATTGTGACCTCTGGGCAGTGACTATGTCTCCTGCAGTTGAAAAGACACGCTCACTTGGAACAGAGGTTGCAGGAATAGAAAGATATTCTTTGACAAGTAGAGACAGCAAAGGATATTCGGAGCTGTTTTTTCTCCACCATGTCAAAGGGCAGCAACTAAGTGGGATAGATGCCTCTCTTCTGTAAAGTTCAGTTCCCTTTCAATTCCTTTGCTGGGCGGTTCTGTCTTCGAGAAAGAGTCCCCTAGCAGATCCTCAAGTGCTGTCTTCTTGGAAGTAGGTTCCTCTTCTGACTCAGCTCTGCCTTCAGCTTCAAGAACCCCCTCGCCCCCATGTGTGGAACAATAAACTGATGCCTCTTCCTTGCGCTCCATACTCTTCTCATCTGTGGGCTTTAAGCAGCAGAAACACTGACTTTAACATTAGCAAGCAGCAAAACAGTCCCCCTCTCTCTTTTAACACAAATACACTCACTCTGATGCTCTCATGTTTACAACACACACACACACACAAATACAGCATGAATCTATTAAATCAATTAAAATTTGGTACTGGAAACATAAATCTTCTAGGGAAAAAAAATCAAGTCAATGATACCTGGTTTTGCTGCAACTGTTCCACCCTTTTCTGTATCCTCTGAAAGACTGCCTCATGCTGATTGCAGTCTAGCTGCGGTAGAGACTGGAATCTTGGGTCCAGCGCAGTGCTCTCCAGCAGGTTGTATACATCCCCACTGTAATTTCTGAAATATTGTAATGCCTGAAATATTGCTGAGAATTGCTCTCTTTGTGTCGGCCACAGTGGGGGAATCACTGTCATTTGGTGCCATGTTTTGTTCTATCATGTTCTTCAGTGGCACGATGAGAGGCACTGTGGGCCTCTTCTCTTCACACAAGACAGTGGTAGCTGTCTTTAAAGGATTCAGCAGCTTCACAAGAAATTCGGCATTGACAATGTCGCAGGTATCCAGTGTGTCAATGTTTCGGGCATTTTGTCTTATTTCTGGGCTGGTGAGCGCTGCTGCTATAGCAGCCTGCTGCTCCAGGTAACGAACCAGCATATCCAATGATGAATTCCATCACGTGGTGACGTCCTTTATTAATTTGTGCGGTGGCAGTTGTAGCAGCTTCTGCTTAGACGTCAGTACCGCGGCAGCTGTCGAACTCCGGTGAAAAAAAGCAATTACACGTCTCACCCGCCCCAGCAAACGAGCGACACGCACAACACCGAGGCCAGCCTGTGTAGCGAGATTTATTGTGTGCGCGAAGCATTTGATGTGCGGCTCAAATCCTGCCTCGTACACAGCCACATCCATATTACGCGCATTGTCTGTTACAATAGCGATGCAATGGTTTGGCTTTTTAAGACCCCACTGTGTGATAGCTTCTTGTAAAACTTCAGCGACGTTTGCCCCTGTGTGTGATTCAAAAAGTGGGCGCGTCTGCAGTACACAATTTACCATTTCCCAATTACTGTTGATAATGTGGGCTGTAATTGTGATATAGCTCTGTGTACACCTAGAAGTCCAACCGTCAGTAGTTATGACAATGGTTTCTGCCTCTTTCAGAGCCTGTACAACGTTTACCTTGCACTCCTTGTACAGGGTCGGGAGCACCGTGCGAGTAAAATGTGCGCGTGACGGGATGGCATACTTTGGTTCCAGTGTGTGGATGAGTCGCCGAAATCCCAGATTTTCCACCACAGAAAATGGTCTAATGTCGGCTGTAATGAAAACGCCGATGTCTGTTGTTATTGCCGTGGCTCTTGCATTGGATGGTGGAAGTTTAGCTGCAAAGGCATTTGTTATGGTTGTTTTCCCTTTTATGCGAACTGAATTGCTTTCCATTTTCTTCACAGGCGCAGCTTTTAGTAACGAGCTGTGGTTGTTTTCTAAATGCTTTTGCATAGTGCTTGTGTTAGCAGAGGTGTACGGTATTCATTTCTTACAGTGTTTGCAAATTGTCTTTGTCTTGTCTGTCATTTTTTCGCCATTTCTTATTTCCACAAGGAATCCAAAATGTTGCCACACCTACGATTTAAATCTCGCTGCGCATCTTCTATCCTTACTTCTTCCTCACACTCCATCATGCCAATAACGCAAGGATATCGTCACCTTCTTGCGAGACCAGAAGCATCTCGCCAGACAAATCTGATCTCGCGAGATCTCGTACCACGAGATCTCGTCACACTCCTACTATCTATCTATCTATCTATCTGATGGATGTTGGCCCCTGCTCCTTAATCCCACCCCCATCCTCCAACTACCTGCTTGTTTAAGCAAAGTGTCAAGAGCCGTTTAATAGATGTCTGCCCCCCCTCCTTAATCCCACCCCCACCCCCAACCACCTGCTTTGCCATCTGTTTTGTGGGCTGGCACCCCACTTCCTGGCCCCTTCTCCCGTTCCTGCCTATAATGTGTGTTTCATGGAGAACCGTTACCCGGGACAAATATGGTCAATCTAATGCAGAACTTGACCGCCCGTCACAACATACCGTCCTATCGGAGACCTAGGGGGTGTAAAGAATTTGTTAAGGCCCTGGCCGGTTTGAACATTCCAGCCTCTGCCGTGCCAAATGCCGACACAAGAGAACTTCTAGAGAGCTTCAAACCTTCTGCCCCAGACAGGGTCGCTGCCTCTGCTGCCTCTGCCACTGCCTTAGCCTCTGCTTCAGATGCACCTGTTGGCAAGAAAACCAGATCTCGCAAAAAGAATGAATGGATTGAAATGTAATTATATTTTTGTTTAATAAAATATTATATTTGATTACATAGACTACCTATTCTTTATTAAGATAAATACAGGACATAGAACTTTGCATACAGGGGTGATCCAGAAAACCTCTAGAAGTATTCTTAGACAAGGTTCTGACAAATTTTTGAACCATATAATCGTTCTTGGTGACTTCATTAAAATAAAGGTTCATGACCTCTTTATAAGGGCGTCTTTTCCCTCTGTGATGGTGGAAAACCAGCTCTGAAGCTGTTCGGTGTGGTGAATAATTTTTTTACATTTTCTGTTTAAAAGCTATATATTTCCTCAGGAAAATAGATAAAGTATGGTGGGGCGACGTAGGAATCAAAAAATACTCCAGTTCTGTCTTCTCTGAGATGTATCACCAAGCAGTGTTCTCCATGTTGATTTTTGACGGTGAGTATTGATGATGATCATGGTCAGGAGATCCGTAAGTGTCTTTTCAGACTGTTCGTTGCACACTAACACTCCGTAAAACAGATTTTCTGTGTACGGATTACTGGACATGAGTTCGTTGATCTGCAGGGTGTTCATGCTTTTTAGTAATCATAAAGTATGTTTCTTCTCTGGTTTATTTCAATAATGTTTTAAAAGAAATCGTACACTATTAGATTCACAGTATGGGGTAGGGGCTGCCAAAAGTGGATTTCAAATCTCATGTTCCTGGTTTTCGTCAATAAGAAATGGTTTCCGCATTCTTGATCAGGCATCAAATCAAAGGCAAACAGGGTGTATCCCCGGGAGAATTCAGAATGGCTGATGGCTAGAGGCAGGTCTTTCAAATGCTTTCCGGTGGCCAACATGAGGTTGTAATATTCTCGAGCTTTGTTGTCATTAACAAAATTGGGCTGAAATGGTTTGGCGGGAATCTGTTATGCTTGAAATTGAAGGGGTTGCTAGCGTAAACCCCGGAAAAGGCCTCATTTTCCACCATGCTTTAGGACCACGTACTTGGGTAGTTGTCCCAAGAACAGGTTCTCCTGATTGCTCACTCGTATCCCGGCCAGCATACTGAGAACTTTCATATTCACTCTTTCCACGTTGTACTTGTCTTTGGCAGTTGTGAGAGCGTGGGTGTCCCCTTTTTTCACCTCCGCTAAAACTTTAACTTTCTTGACAAAAAGAGCGGCAAATACAATGTTTACATCAGACAGAATTCATTTTTGCATTCAATTTTCTATTCAATTTTCATTACTTTAATTTAACAATCCCTCAAAAAGGGCCCTGTACAGGTAAAGGTTGGAACACTGTGATATTAAGCGATCTCCCATGGTTACATCCACTTGTGAAAATAAACCGGCTATCGGATAATTAACAAAGGCTACCTTGACCACGGGGGCCAGATAGTTCCATCGGCATTGAAGATTTTGCATCGGATGTGTAGAAGCGTGTTATTCAGATCCAAGTAGTCTTCCCTGTTCCTGGTAATCAGAATCTCCAGCGGGGTGACTTCAGATAGAGCTGAGAGAGGAGGTACCTCGACGTAGATGCTTTTTTCTATGCTAGTCTGAGTATAGGGTACCGTAAACAAGTCCAGTTCGGATTTCACACACTCTTGAGACATTCGATGAACAAAAGATATTTTGAGTTAAAAAATGTTTTTCGATTTCTTTTTTCTGCGGTCACGGGACTTATCCTTGTGGCAGAGAGAAGAAAATGATGTAAAAGCTGAACAGCTCGTCTTTTTGATGATCGGGCCTGCACATGACCCAGGAGGTCCCTTACTCTTAGATTCCCTCATCACCATTAGACCGACCCCGCTTGATTTTCTTCGCTTCCTCGAGTCATAGCTCCGGACATGGCCCCTGCCAGCACATCTTTGACAATATTCTTAGCGGCTGATTTAATGTGTGGTTTGACAATTTCAAATCCTCTTTTCAAGAGAGGCAAAGCTCTTCTAAACATTTCGCAAAATATTACGCAGATCCCAGACCTATACATCACTGGGGTCCCAGAGAACCCAGGGAGGCCGTTGCCCACTTGGGCTTCATAATAATGCACGCAAGGGCTAGGGTCCAGGTAAGATCTCATCTGTGTTTTACTCGTGTATACACCTCTTAGAGGGTCTGACTATGACATTGCCAAACTGAAATGGAACCGCTTTGTTCTGATCCATCTTTATTTCAATGGTCAAAGTATCAAACTGAGTCTTGCTGACCAGAGCATAGTGCGGCTTGTCATACAGTAGGTGATTGTGGTAATTTTATTCATCTCATCCTCAATATGTACGCATCTCAAGAGAGAGATGTATCTGTCTCCGACTCTTTGGTGAGACACAATGTCGCTGTAGACGTACAAGGTATAAAACCCCGCTCTGATATGGTAAAATCAGCAATGGTATTATTAGGGAAAACATCCTGGGAAGAATTGTTGGGTTGAACAACGTAAAAAAACATTTTCTCTCCATTGTGAACACACAGTGAATGAAATATTATTTTTGATTCTCAGTATTTAACGTCTTGCACGTACAGTAGCTTTCAAGGATCCAACTGTTAAACTTTTCAGCCATCAGAGCCATTTCACCAAAATATGCTTTTTTCTATTAATATTTTTTTTCACCAAAATCTTTTCAATCCTGAAGACGTCCGTACCTCGATATCTTTTGTAACTCAGTGTCATAAAAGGAACCTATAATGTCTTCGCCGCCATAATCTTTGAGCTTGTAGACAGGTGGATCCCTCGGGACTAGTTCAGAAATGGTAAATACCTCGTCTGAAAATGTTTCTTCATAGCCCTTGGTAAAAGGATTCTGGGATTTCGACACTCTCACTGTATCATCGTCTTTGAATTTATATTTTGGGTTTCTTTTGGGTTTAGTTAAGCTGTATAATGTTTTAAAGTGTTTCCAAAAATTGGAACTATTCACCTCGGCAGGGGCCATTTTTATGCCTCAGTGATAACTCAAGATTTCACCAAGTCTTGTAGCCCCTGCAGATAGGACCAGGTATTCCGGGAGCTGAAATAAGACATATTTTGGTAGCTGAAATAACAGCTGAAATAAGACATATTTTGGTCTTCAGAGTTCAGTTGAATCTGTCTACCACCGAAGCCTTTAATTCACTAGCAGTGGTAAAATGTTTTCTCCTGTGTTTATTGATAAGGCTTTGAGATTCCCGATTGAGAAACTCTTTGCCGCTATCAGTCTGAAGTTTGACAGGAACTCTACCTTCATCCAAAATTTCTCATTAAGCCCTCGTTACTTCTTTACCTGTTTTGTTTTTCAGAACCCTGACCCAAGCATATTTAGAAAGAATATCTATACAAGTCAGTAGATACTTGTAACCTTGGTTATACTCAGCCAGGTTTGTCATATCCGCCAGATCGATCTGCCATTGACCGTCTATATTGGAAACATACACCTTATTCCTTTTAAAATGGATTCTGGCCTGTTTATGTATCATGTAGGTGTATTGCCCCTATAACCACTCGGACACCTCTTGGTCCCTAATATTGTGACCCTCTTGCAAGAGAGCTCTTTTCAAGGATTCTTTACCCCCCAAGGACCCCGCGTTCTCAGAGTTATAATATGTTTTTTCCAAGACCTGCTCCATTGCTGGTGATAAAAAGACACTGACACCACTTAACAACTTAGAAAACATTTATTTAGGAGTCTGAATTGTTCAGACTGTTGCGGTTTAAGGTTCAGAATTACCCACAAGTTCTATCAGATCATCAAATTCCAGGTCATATTTAGTCCATAGGTTCATATGCTCATAGGCTCATGATTAAGATTACGCTTTGTGGACTTGACCCGGACACAGACAGGCGGACATGTTGTTCTTCAACCACCACACGTTTATTATTTACACTATTTACAATATTATGGTCACTCAGACCCAGTTCCGTGCACAAAACACCTCCAAACACACAAACGCCTTTCTTCAGGCCACCTCCATACCTCTCTTGTGCCTTGTCCTTCTTCCACCCGACTCCAGCCTCGAACGAAGGGAGATGGCCCCTTTTATTCTCTCCCGGATGAGCTCCAGGTGACTCCCGGCATTCCCTCGTTGGCCACGCCCAAGCATGTCGGAAGTGCCGGCTGTTCTCCCGGCAGCTCTCCGGGTGTCCTTCCTAATCTTCCCCCCAGCACTTCCTGGTGTGGCGGAAGTGCTGAGGGAACATGTCCCCAAGGCATTGGGGCGCCTCCTGGCGGTGACCACGGGCCCCTGCAGGGTGGGGCTTCCATGCCCTTAACCCGTGGCCCCCAAAGCAACCAGGAAGGCGGCCCCCACATGATCCAGGATGGGCACAGACCCACATCTGGTCCCTCACGGCGTCCCGGCCGGGTCGTTGCTCCTGGCATCCCTGACAGCTTACAAAACTCATTTGCCACATGGTGAGTTACAGAGTAGCAGTATTCATCCATTTCATAAAATGACTGTATTACAGTATCATAAATAGAGCTGGTATTTTCAAATTCATCTATAGTCTTTTCAATCACTACGCATATTCTGCGAATCTGCAGTAGAATATTAAAATACCCCAGAACTTTCACCGTCAGTTGTTTCAGACAATATTTGTGGAAAATCTTCAGAATCTTCTGAAAGCGACCTTGACGGTAGGAGATTTCAGGTTCAAAGAGGCAGGTATGTCTGGCTGGGATGATCTATATCACAGCCTTGACATTCTTTTTTATGGTCGTAGTAGACATTAATGTCCAGCAGAGACGTCATCACTCCTTTAACAAGCTGCTAGGCCTTTTTCCAGGTTTCAGGCAGCACACCATCAGGGCAATCCATATCTGTCTCAGAAAGTCCGATCAACATCGGTTCCTGCGGAACTTGTCTGTTCACCCATGGCTGTCCTGGAGCTAGGTGAGAGGTATCCATCTGATCACCATTAGTGGAGACGGGGGAAGACTTCACCGACCCTGGAGACTGGAATCCACTGTCTGTCTCAACGTCTCTAGACCAGAGACTGTAATCAGGTCCTATACTAAAATACTGGGGGTCAGTTTCTTGGTGGTCCTGAATGCAATCGACCTCCCTGCCTGATTTATAGATTCAGGCTTTGGAGCCTCAGGCAGGAACCCTGTAAACACAGTTCACTGTGCCATCCACAAATGCAGTTTAAAGCCCATTCACATGTAATTAAGAAGCCATATGTGAACATAATCCAGAAACACTGCCTTTTTTCTATGGGCTACAGTTCATTTTAAACAGACTGAAGTGTAAAACTGTTTTGCGGTCAGACAAATTAAAATTTGAAACTCTTTTTGAAAACATGCATACCATGTCCTCTGGACTAAAGAGGACAGGGGACAGGGACCATCCAGCTTGTTATCTGCACTCAGTTCAAAAGCCTGCATCTGTGATGGTATTGGGGTGCATTAGTGACTATGACCATCAGTGTTGTAAGGTTTTAGAGTAACATATGCTCCCATCTAGATGGTGTCATATTCAGGGAAGGCCTTGCATATTTCAGCAATCTGCATGCTGCATCTAATACAACAGCATGTTCTCATAGTTGAACAGTCCAGGTGCTGAACTGACCTGCCTGCAGTGCAGACTTTTTACAAATTGAAAACTTTTGGCGCATCCTGAAACGTACAATACAGCAAAGAAGACCCAGGATTGTTGAGTAACTAGAATATTACACAAAAATGGGACAACATTCCTCTCACAAAAGTCCAGCAACTGGTCTCCTGAATTCCCAGAAGTTTAAGGACTGTTATTAAAAGAGGAAAGGATGCCACACGGTGGTAAATATGGCCCTGTCCTATCTTTTTTGAGATGTGTTCTTCAGTTAAAAATGGCCTTATTCTTTTCTTAAAATGGTATATTTTCTCAGTTTACATTTAATTTATTTTCTATGTTCTATTGTAAATAAAATATGGTTTTATGAGATTTGCAAATCATTACATTCTATTTTTATTTACATTTTACACAGTGTCCCAACTTTTTTGATCAATATCTCTGGATTTATGAAGGATTTTGTATCCTTTTCGTGATACCTTAGCTAAGGGAATAGTGTCAGATTTACTAAGCCAGGTTTCAGTGAGAAGGCACAAATCAGATTTTATACTTAATATAATATAATTTAGGAAAGCATCTTTATTTTCAAGAGATTGAATGTTTAAATAAGAAGCATTTAAAATGCCAAAGATGTTTCTGAACTGGTGATATATTTTTTGCTTTTAATTTGAATAAAATTACTGTTACTGGTACACCTGTTGGAGGATCTAGTTTTATCTCATGCTTTAATTATGCTCTTTATTTTTTGGTTATCCAGTAATTTAATGTTTGCATCCACACTAAACTTACAAAATGCCCTATAACAGGGATTCAGGGTAACATCTAAGATTAACAACAGCCTGTGATTTAAGATTACATGATTGTATCCTGAAAGGTGCTCTGATAGACAGCCAGGCAGTTTTGCTGCCATGTTTTGGAATGGAACAATGGATTTGTTCCATTTAGGGCAAAGACAGTCTCTCTTGAAAAATCCAGGCCTTTCCAAAGAAACAACACAATTGCCAATTTCCAATATCTAGTCAGCAGTGAAGGGAACAGAAACTGCTATAAGTCACATTCCCTCTATATAATCCTACTAAGGGGCCAGACACAATTAAATTCTGACATTTTCTTTTAGCTTTGGTGCATAAAGATAAGAAGTTTCCTTTATAATACCTCATATTTCTCTAAATTTACGGTGCCAACATGCCGCAGTAAGGTATATATACTTCGGCAGCCAGAAGGTCGACTTAGCTTCTATGTCCTGTACCTTTGCCCAAGGAGGCACTTTACATTAACTGGGGCAAATAAATGTTTGTCACAATTGTAAAAAAATAACTTCAAAAATATTGAAATTCTACTTTAGGACACTAGCTATTTAGTAATATGTAGTAATGAATAAACATAAGGTGTAGTTTACTTGATTTTATGTTGTTATTTTAATATCATTCCTGCCTGCTTATATTAAGTAAAACATGTTTAACTGCTTTTGAATAAATGAATGCTGTGTTTAGCTTACAATTCATGGTGTTTATTTAAACAGTTATTTTTTAAAACCTAAATAAAGCAATTTTATGTAAAATACTGTATGTGTACCACAACATGGAGGGATGTTTTAACTTATCTGAATGATTTTGGACACTGTTGTAACATTTGATGGCTGGGTCATAAACTGACTAATGCTCATTTAAAACAAATCCTCAATTACTTATTATTTTAAAATCTGACAAGTCACATAAATAATACAACAAATATACATTTTTATTTACTGCATACTACATTTAAGAAAATGCATAACACATAACTATTTAATGTTATACAATATCAAACACAAAGATAATATAGCTAGTTATAAATATACAATATGATAAATGCAAATATAAATTTGTAAGTAATAACAATAATAAGTTTGAATTGATTAATAAATAATACTTTGTTTTTGCATTTAGCAAACTGATTTCCAGATCTACTCGGAATATTGCAACAATCACCCTAATGCCTGTGTGGAGCTCTCCAAGCTAATAAAGATCAAAAAGTATGTTTTCTTCTTTGAAGCATGTCGGTTACTCCAGAAAATGATTGATATCTCATTGGATGGCTTCTTGCTCACACCAGTCCAAAAGATCTGCAAATACCCACTACAACTTGCTGAACTGCTGAAATACACCAGTCCTCGGCACAGGTAAACAAACAAGTTTTCAAGTGAATTTACTAAGTTGAAAATTTTAAAAAGTAGACATCATGGTAAATTTTCTTGCATCTAAGCTCCAGGGATTTAAGTTAATTTAACAGCTTGGTCAATTGTTCTATCCTGGGTATGACGTTAATCTGCATCTGTCTTTGCATGTAGGCCCTCCAACCTGCAGGGAAAAACCTGGGGGTTGTTGGCAGAATTGGCACTCCAGCCACCATAAAAACAAAACTCACACTGTTGCACTCCATCTGAACTAGTGTGGTGCTGAGGTATCACCTGTTGCATGGCTGCACTCGGGTCCTAATCTGGATCGTGAGTTGGTTTGTCATGAGGTGGGTGCGGCAATGCACTGTATCAGTGCACGCTTCTAACATCCTCCTCCTCATTGTACAGAGTTGGTACGTTTTCACAATGTGCATTAAGGTGCATGTGTTAGTTTCTATGGTTGGTCTGACCTGAGAAGTGTAGATGAATGTGTTCTTATCTAGCCAGATGTGTCAAGCCTTTCACATCATGGTCCTGCTAGGTAACATGATCCCAGAAGAGTATTTTATAAATAAAATCATGAGTAGACTTTGATGTGTTGTGTTTAACAAATTGTATAATCAGTTTGATTTAAAACAAGTTCAGGGATGAAAAGGCATATTGTAGTTACACTGTTACCCCCATCCATTTCCAAGGTTCCCTAGGATAAGTGGTCATAACTCTTTCTTGGACCTTTTAAACATATTTATATATTATTTGCAAATGTTCTCAATCTCATAGACAGCAGTAGAGGACCAAAGTGTTAATTTTTCTGCAGCCAGGACAGATTCCATTTTGATCCTCTTGGATGAATCCTATTAGTAACAAAAAAATAATAACAAAACAAATTTCTTTATTTTTGGATATGAAAATGCTGAAAGATTTTAGACATTGGAGAGGATACATTTCCACTATGACTTAAAAGTAAGGTTGGTATTTGTAAACTGACAGTGTCAGTTGGTACTGTACATTAAATTGATAAAATGTGCCCAGTTCAGTATTCACTCTAAAGCTATTCACTATACTTCAGTGATTAATGATTATGTTGTGTAAAGGTAACAAAGATATGCCTTATTTTTCATTCCATTGCTACTGACTTTAAACACAATATTTTCTCAAATAAAATTTAATAATTACTGTTTTACAGTTTTAATGCAATACTGTCTAGTTTAAAATACACAGTTATATAATATAAATGAAATGCTATCACATTTAATCACAATAATTTCTATTTTCAGTAAGCCTTTATTGGGCAGGATCTTACATTGCTTCCATAAGCTATATATTCTGCAAACAAGTTGTATATATAATGTGCTCAAGTTATTATGTAGGAACAAGAGCAGTATGTTGTATCAGGTCAGGTCAGGTTGGGGAGCTTGCACTGGTTTAGCACATTGCCACACCCACCACATGACGAAACTCAGGATGCCAGTTGGCAACCCCCCAGGCAGTCACACAGTCCATTCCCACCCTCTGAAAATGATCATCTATCTTCTGCAGCCAGGTGTTACGTGGGCATTCCCTTAGCCTGATCCAGCTGCTCAGGGTCCTCAGCAACAAGGATCCTGTGAGCCGGATCACCCACAGGGAATCATGTCATATGGCTGTAGTGCCATAACTGATACTCCCTCACAGTGCATGGAACATGCCTCATTTGGGACTCTGTGAGCAAGCACTCGTTCAACACAAAGTCAAACCAGCTGTACCCAAGGATTCTCTGAAGAGTCACAGGACCAAAGGAGTCCAGTCTTTGTCTCTGGTCACTGGATAGCATCCATGTCTCACAAACATATAGCAAAACAGGAACAGGATTCTAAAGACTTGGACCATCCTCTTGCAAAGATATCAAGAGCGCCACATAACCCTTTTGAGCAACCTTCTAACCCCCATTCTCTCTCAATCCATCTATTGACTTTGTATACACACAATATGTCACTGTGTAGCCACAAAGTTTGTTTCTTGTTCCCTCAAGAGCAAGTACAATAAGCCTTACATGTGCGCAGTTGACTTTGCCAACTTTGTGAATTCAAATGAATGGGTGAACATAATTGATAAAGTTATACTTAAACAAAGACATTTTTTGTGCTACACTGTACTACTTTACACAAATACAATAAACTAAAATATAGAGATACCATCCACATTGGCCATAATTACTGAGATATACTACAAATTTTTTCCTGTTTTGTTATGTCATTTAATTCTACAACTAGTTAAAAATAAAAAATACAAAACAAACTTCAATTTCATTTTTTATTACCCTTATTAATAAAAAGACATAGCAATAAACAAGAAAGATATTTTAATGTCGAGAGTGGCATTACGAACTCTGTAGGATTTTGAAAAGGAATTTTAACTTGCCCGCCGAGGGACAGTCAATTTAAATGTAGGAATTAAGTGCATTTTAATTGGTTAATTAATTAACACTTTTTCCTTTGTCAATACTGGTAATTAGTCAAATAATTCAGCAAAGCTCCTGCTTTTTTACCTTACCTTTCTATGCTATAGGAGGAGGTCACTGGCCTTTAGACTTCTATCAAGGTAACTTAAGGCACACTCATTTTAAGGAACAGAATAATACAATTTATTGATAAACACAAGGATTATAGAAGTATGATAAATGCATATATATATATATATATACAGTAGATCGATATATAAGACTGGATGCAGACAAACTAGACAATCATATAACATATAGGCTGGTTGTTTACTGTGTGACAATAGGGGGTGTTGTTGCTCCTTAAACCCCACAGACAAATGTCCAAGACACCAAATAAAAGCACTTAGAAATATTTTAATTTCTTCTTTTTGATATTGTGCCATAGTAGACACCACTAACACCACCATAAACAAATAAATCAATAATCAAAATACAATAGCACAATCCTCCTCTCCCAGCAGCTCCGTCACTCTACCACCCAACTCTGGCTCAGCTTGCTGTGTCTCGCATAGTCCATGTGATTTAATAGCACTTCCGGGTCAGATGAAGACAGATTTTTTCTTCAGCCCGGAAGTACTTCTGTTCTTCCATCCTCGCGACTTAGAACATTAGAACACTCTAGACAAGAACAGGCCATTCAGCCCAACAAAGCTCGCCAGTCCTATCCACTTATTTCTTCCAAGAAAACATCAAGTCGAGTTTTGAAAGTCCCTAACATCTTACTGTCTACCGCACTACTTGGTAGCTTATTCCAAGTGTCTATCGTTCTTTGTGTAAAGATAAACCTCCTAATGTTTGTGTGAAATTTACTTTTAACAAGTTTCCAACCGTGTCCCCTTGTTCTTGATGAACTCATTTTAAAATAACAGTCTTGATCCACTGTACTAATTCCCTTCATAATTTTAAACACTTCAATCATGTCATCTCTTAATCTTCTTTTGCTTAAACTGTATGGGCTCAGCTCTTTTAATCTTTCTTCATTATTCAACCCCTGTAGCCCTGGAATCAGCCAATTCACTCTTATCTGGACCTTTTCTAGTGCTGCTATGTCCTTTTTGTTAGCCTGGAGACCAAAACTGCCCACAGTACTCAAGATGAGGCCTTACCAGAGCATTATAAAGGTTGAGCTTAACCTGCTTGGACTTGTACTCCACACATCATGCTATATATCCTAACATTCTGTTAGCCTTCTTAATGGCTTCTGAACACTGTCGGGAAGTCGATAGCTTAGAGTCCACTATGACTCCTAAATCCTTCTCATAAGGTGTACTCTCGATTTTCCGACCACCCATTGTGTATTCAAACCTAACATTTTTACTTCCTATGTGTAATACTTTATATTTACTGACATTAAATTTAATCTGCCACAAATCTGCCACATTCTGTATGCTATCCAAGTACCTCGTTGGTAGTCTTGCTTACTTCTGGGAGGTTGTCCACTTGCTAACTTGTAAACACCACAGAAAAATGTAAGTTTAGGGAATCCGCTATTTCACTGTCTGTGTCTTTTAATTCCCCTTTACTATTCCTGATGGACTTGACCTCCTCCTTGACTGTTCTTTTACTACTAAAATACTTAATCTCTAAGGGTCTTCTTTCACCTTATCTGCTATATTCCTCTCCAGCTGTCTTTTAGCCTCCCTGATATCCTTCTTAATGGTTGCCCTCATGTTCTTATATGTTCTACAATTCACTTTGCAGTCATTAGTCTTATATGCCTTATAAAGCAGTTTTTTTTCCTTTGCAACTTCCTTTTTAAATCTTTATTAATCCAATTAATTTTTAGTTTCCTATTAATTCCAAATTTAGGTATGTATCTGTCCTGCATTACATGTAAAACATTTTTAAACCTGTTCCACTGCTCCTCGACTGTCTCCAAGCTTATCCCAGTGTATCCTACTTAGACATTGGTGCATCTGTTCAAAATTAGCCCTACCAAAGCTCAACTTAACAATTTTAGTCTTTGCATCTGCACTCTTACATAATAATGAGAATTGTATTACATTATGTTCACTTGACCCTAGTGGTTCAATCACCTCTACACTCTCAATTCTATCCTGATTATTACAAAATACTAAATCAAGACCCCGTGTTGGTGCTTTAACGTGCTGTGTTAAAAAATAGTCACTGATTACTTCTAAAAACTCCTGCTCTTGTGCTCCTCCACCTGCAAGTTTATCCCAGTTAATACATTACATTTAAACCCTGTTTGGCATAAACAGCAACCCCACCTCCTTTTCTGTTATGTCTATCCTTCCTAAAAAATGTGTATTCCTCTATGATACACTCATCTTCATCTTTGTTATTTAACCAGGTTTCCGTTATTGCTATAATATCATAATTATGCTCTGCTACATACAGCTCCAACTCACTTACCTTATTTTTGATACTTCTAGCATTAAGGCAAGCTATTTTTAATTTGTTACTCCTTCTACATTTAAATGTTTGCTTAGAATTTACATTGCTATGCATTTTTATTTCTACACCATTGTTTGTTCTTCCATGTATAGATCTAAACCTAGGCTGTCCTAAAGTCCCTGCACAATTCCCTAATTTAAACAATCCTCGACTAGCCTACACATACGCCTCCCCAATACATTGGTGCCCCTCCAGTTCAGCTGTAACCCATCACGGCGGAACAGATCCCATCTGTTCCAAAAGGAGTCCCAATGCCCCATAAACATATACCCTTCTATCCTGCACCAAGATTTGAGCCACGCATTAAGCCTTCTAATCTCTTCAGTCTTACCTGGACTGGCGCGTGGCACAGGCAGAATTTCGGAGAAGACTGCCTTGTCAGTTCTGCTCCTCAGCTTGGCACCTAACTCTTTGAATTTGGATTGCACAACTAACAGACTACCCTTATGTATGTCATTTAGATAGATAGATAGATAGATAGATAGATAGATAGATAGATAGATAGATAGATAGATAGATAGATAGATAGATAGATAGATAGATAGATAGATAGATAGATAGATAGATAGATAGATAGATAGATAGATACTTTATTAATCCCAAGGGGAATTTGTTCCAACATGGACAATGACAACTGTATCCACCCCCGCACTGGCCAAGATCCTATCCACCCTTCCAGGGAGGTCTCCAACCTGTGCTCTTGGAAGGCAACACACCGTGCGAGACTCTCTCTCTTTCTCTGGAGCACACCTGCGCTTAAATCCCCCTAATGATTGAGTCACCAACTATCACTACCTCTCTCTTTTTGGGAACTGGTTTTGAAGTGGTCCGTTGGGGCTCCTCATCCCTGCCTACCACCTCAGAATTATCAGAGTCACCATCCAGCTCCACAAGGACATGATAACGGTTTAACACTTCTAGTTCTGGGGTTGATGCCCCCAGACAGTGTGCACCCTTTACCTTACGCCTTGTGACCATGACCCACCTATTCCTACCTGTCTGGTCTGGAATCTCCTCCCGCGCCACCTTGGGGGTGCACACTATCTCTCTAAAGGACAACCTGGGCCAAGTCTGCCAATTCTCTATTACAACACAGGTCAGCCAACTCCTCCTCCAGTTCAGCGACCCTGAGCTTGATGTGCTGGATCATCTGGCATCTCTTTCAGATGTAGCCCTCATAGACAACTGGCTCTTCCAAACCATCATCTAAAATGTCCAACATCCAACAGGACTTGCATTGCGCTGGCCTCATTATTAAAATTTGATTTGGGATTAGTAAACTGCCTTAACTTTTTTTTTCTTAAAATTTCTTCTTCTTTCAGCTGCTCCTTAACTTAAATGGCAACACTAAGATCTGCTACAGATATTTTACACCTTTTCCCCTTAAGCTCCAGTATTGTTCTCCCTCTCAGCTGCCTGCTATTTGTCTTTCTATGAGGTTAACTTTACATTTCTCTGTCTCTTCTCCTAACTTTGCGCTCCTGTTACTTATAAGCGCTCCACTTGCACTGTTTGTATTCCCCCATATTAATGAACTCTTAAGCTGTCACTCACTTAACTGTTCTACCTCTGGACCGCTAAGGACTGTTTAAACTAAAATAAACAAATAAATAAAGCTTTACTACTTTATTTTCTCCTACAGCCCCTTGTGCCTGATTGGCTTCTTAATGCTGGCCGCTTACCTGCGCACTGCTGAGCCTTCCCCTTTTACTGCTTAGAAGTCAGCCACATCCTTTTTTTTCCTTTTCCTTTAAACTAAGGAATCACTGTTACGACGACGCGGTTATTTACTTACAAATGCCGATATCAGTTACTGCTGCTTTCTACTCTGACTCATCAATGCTAATTCAAATACAGATAACAAGAACAAGAACAGGTACAGGTACAGTACAAGTAACTTTTCCAAGCGCACCTCCAAACACTCAGCTACTTTTGCTTTTTTAAATTTGAATGTGGATTCTTGAAAGCAGAGATTTCTTTAGGAGCTGGCAGACACATAAGGAACTGCATTATACTGTATATGAATGACCTTTGCATGTTAAAACTTTGAAAGTAGTGATCAAATATGACCAAAGAAAAAGTGCACATTCAGTATCCTTGTCTTAACAGTGAGCAGGAAGCCTGGTAACAACAGCGGAGGAAGGCACTTTTATTTTTGAATGTTATACAGCTGAGCAAAGCTGGACCATAATCAAATTATCTAACAAAACTGATAGATCTTTTGTATGACTTTATAATAGCTTGTTCTGTGTTATAAGTAAAGAGGACTTGCTGGAAAAATATAGCATAGTAAAAAGTATGCTAGCTGACTTAAAAATGTAATAGAGTAAAAGTAGTCATGATTGATAATTACTCAAAGTATATATAGCCAATAAATGTATTTTAGTAGAGTAAAAGTATTTGTACTTTGTTACTTTACATCTCTGAAAAATTTATATGGTAATATTTTACCAGCCATTTCAAATAGGCAGATAGTTTCACCTAACTACACCCCTTTGAATACAGATGCAAAAGTAACAATGGAAAGTCTCTTTGAAGACTGACTTCTCTAAACAGTTGTTAGGTGTATACAGTATAAGTACAGGAGTAGCTTTTCTCTCTGTATAACCAAGGTGAAATATAATCACCCTGTTGTATACCAGACTTGACTACATCTGCACAGCTCTCATTTAAAGAGTATCCATGTGTTCCTACATTCATCCGGGACCTCTTCTGTAGAGCAGCTTTGGGTAATAGAGAGAGAGAGATATAAAAAGGGATCATTTGATTAGATGCTTGGTGCTAGAGCAAGTTATGTGATGAAAGATGATTTAGAATATATCTACCTGACAGTTTATGCTTCATATATAAGCACTGGTTACTCCACTTCTATCTAGGTAGCATTCAACAGTTCCTCTGAGTGGTTTAATTTATGCATAGGAGCTTTTCAGTCATATGAAAAAGTTTGGGAACCCATCTTAATTCTTTGGATTTTTGTTTATCATTGGCTGAGCTTTCAAAGTAGCAACTTCCTTTTAATATATGACATGCCTTATGGAAGCAGTAGTATTTCAGCAGTGACATTAAGTTTATTGGATTAACAGAAAATATGCAATATGCATCATAACAAAATTAGACAGATGCATAAATTTGGGCACCCCAACAGAGATATTACATCAATACTTAGTTGAGCCTCCTTTTGCAAATATAACAGCCTCTGGATGCCTCCTATAGCATTTAATGAGTGTCTGGATTCTGGATGGAGGTATTTTGACCATTATTCCATACAAAATCTCTCCAGTTCAGTTAATTTGGTACACACCCAAAACATGTGGGCTAGTGAAGCTGGAGCTTGATTGTAATGTTCACAAGATGGATCTTGCCCTGAAAACATTTTGGACAATTTTAAATGAGATAGATGTACTCGATAAAAATTTTTAAGCTGAATAATTGAATATTTGAATAATTGAATGCTTTGTTTGCATAAGGAGCTAGAGTGTCTTCTGTGTGATGCTGCCTTCCACTCCTTTACTGAAATGTTGAGTAAGAGATCCTTTTCCCACTGTACTCTGGGATCTTTAAAAGGAAGCGACTTTAAAATGGTTTTATATATTATAAAAATGCTGTCTGAGAAAAGAAATAGGTGGGAGGTGAGGAAAATTGAGCAGATTTCATTTAGCAAAGTTTTTGATTTGAATATATTTGAAAAATTGTGTTGATGGGAAACTAAATTTGGAGTGTAATTGTTCATACGATGCAAAGACATTATTTATATACAAATCTCTAAATGATTTAATCCCGTACATTTTCTAAATAATAAAAACTGTATGTTTGAAAATATGGAAAAAGGTAGTTCTATATTCTGAGTGAAAGAAGGTTGTTAGTATATTGATGATACCTTGTATTTACTAGTATACAAAGCAAGGGATATAAAGAGGTACTGAAGGATTTCATTTCTAGTGTGTGTTCATCTATTGTGTCAATGTACAAATTTTTATAGCTTGTATGTTTGCTGCCCTGTAATAAAACTGAAAATCAGGTAGAGCCATGCTGCCTTCTGATTTAAGTCGTTGTAGTGCTGCCCTTTGGATGCATGGATTTTTCAAATTCCAAATGAATGAGGTTATGACTGAATCTCTTAACAATTATAACAAAAATAATTTGTTAATGTATATGGGGATGTTTTGAAATAGAAACAGAAGCACAGGGAGGATATTCATCTTGATAGTGTTAATTCTCCCTGCTAAGGTAAGTTGGAGGGTAGACCATCTGTGTCTTGTTTAATTTTACCCATACAAACAGAAATATTTTGTTGAATAAAAAGCTTTATACTGTATTTACTGGTGATGTTTACCCCTAACTATTTAAACTGATCGACAATGATGAAAGGGAAGGTGTCCAATCTAATGTTGTATGCAAGTGAATTCACTGGAAAAAGCACAGTTTTGTTCAAATTATTTCTGAGTCTAGATAACCTTTGAAATTCTGCTAGTACAGTTAGGGCTGCAGGCACAGAATTTTGTGGGTCTAATATACATAGTATACAGTACCATATCATCTGCATTTACTGATATTTTCTATTCAAGCCCTTCTCTGAAAATCCCCTTTATCTCTGATGCATTTCGAAAGTGAACAGCCAATGGCTATTGAAAATAGCAGTGGTGACAAGGGGCATCCTTGTGTAGTACCGCATTCTAGTTTGAAGTAGTCTGAAATAATGTTGTTAATGCAAACTTGTAATGGCTGACCCCTTACCCAACCGGCAGCCACACTACCAAGACCAGTGACCTGGTTAAATTACTGAGACTGAACCTACTTATACCAAGCCGTACCTGTAACAAATAATACTTTCGCCCCAATCGACAGTTAAACACAAGCAAACAAAAGCAGATATGTAAAATAAGTGTATAAATATATTAAATGAAACACAATGACAAAAACAATAATGCAAATTCTTATCGTAGAATATATATGTATATCCCCCCACCAAAGCAGCAAAATAAAAACACCATATATACAATAACAAAAACCTCCCTTGCCCCTGCAACATATAACAAACACAAAACACAAATAACAACAATGGATAAATACTGAAATGTCAATGAACCGTGAACTTGAGTCCGGGTAAATTATTGTCCTGAATACGAATGACTGATTAAGAAAAAATGGATGCGTTTGAATCTCCCGAATAAAAATGGAACAATCTCACCATGCTTCCTCGCGTATGGTGGATAATAATGTCCAACCCCGGGGTTTCTGGCGATGATTGAGCTGTCGTGAATCTGGCGGAATGAAAAGCAAAATGGGCACAAGACACGTTGTGAAAAATAGCAGGAAATGATGATCTGTTGTCGTTAATGAAATCTCTGTCTCTCTCCTTCCTCCTTTTTCCTCTTTCCATCCTGATTGTTTAAATAGTGATGAGCCGGATGTACCTGAAATGTAAACAGGTGCTTTCCATCCTGGGGCTGCGGTCTCTCTCCTTCATCCGTCCCCTCTGCACTTACAGGGACAACATTCACTGACGTACACATAACGGACAGTAAACGGGACGATGGAAACAACACGCACTCAGCATATACATTGATTACACTATTAATATGTAGCTCCGCTACAAACTGAAGCTTCTGGACTGGTATTTTGTATCCTGATGCATGCACATATGTCTGGGCCAAATCCAAATTTATACAAAGTGGTGAATATGTAATCCCATTCAACCATATCAAATGGTTTTTCTGCATCCAAAGATAATAAGATCTCTGGAGTTTTAGACTTTATGGGTGAATATATTAAATTAAACGGGTTTTGAAGATTGGAAGCCAAATGTCTACCTTTAATAAATCTGGTTTGGTCTTATGATATTACTGAAGGGAGCACTTTCTCAATCCTTCTAGCAAGGGCTTTGGAGAGTATCTTAACATCATTATTCAGTGAAATTGGTCTGTGGGATGCACATTCTGATAAGTCCTTATTTTACAGTACAGTAATTAATACTTTTTGAAAAATTCAAGGCAGATTGTTATTGTCTCTGGCTTCTATAAGTGTTGGTAATACAAGGGGTGCTAACTTGATTGAATTTTATTATGAAATTCAGCAGGGTAGCAGTCAGAACCTGGTGCTTTCCCACTCTTTATAGCGTCTAGTAATTCTAATAGAGTCAGAGGTTTATTCAATTCCTCTGCACTGAGAGTATCTACCTGTGGTAACTGTAATGTATCAAAAAATACATTAGATTTTGTCTTGTATTCTTTAAACTGAGTAGAATATAAGGACTTAATGTAGTCTCTAAATGTGTACATTATATCTTTATGGCCAATGATTCTATCTCTGTCTGTGTTGGTGATTAGTGATATTGTATTGCAAACTTCTTGCTTATGGATTTGTTGAGCTAAGATCTTATTAACCTTCTCTCCGTGTTCATAGTAATGATGTTGCAATCTAAAAATGAGTTGTTCTGTTTCTTTTGTTGCCAAAAGGTTGTATTCTGATTTTAAAACCTGTCTTTCCTAAAAGTGCCTCATTTGGAGACCTGGGGCCTCATGTATAACGCCGTGCATAGAACTCGCACTATAACATGGCGTAAGCACAAAAGCCGAAATGTGCTTACGCACAGAAAAATCCAGATGCAGGAATCTGTGCGTACTCCAACTTCCACGTTTTCCGCTACATAAATCCCGATCAGCGTAAAACTAACGCTGCGTGCACGCATTTTGTAACGCCCAAATCCTCCCAGAATTACGCCTATTTGAATATGCAAATCAATATAAATCGCCCTTAAGCGCAGCCTTCTGTGAAAAGACAATGGGAAAAGCACAGGGAAAATATAAGAATTTCAGCGAATACCAAGTGGAGGCAAAGGAAAAACATACTATTTGTTCAAATAAACCGTGGTATAATCAACAAAATGAAGTTGATCGAGTGACATAGCGTGTTGGAGAAACTTGAAAGCTCACATTCACAAAATCGCACAGTGCGGAAATAAAAAGAAGTCACATATCAAAGTTGCCGTGAAAAGAAGAGTTGTAAGCTCACTGTCTGAGTGTCATATGAAAGCTTATTAGGGTACAGAGAAAAAAGGCACACGGTGGGGAAAAAGCACGAAATGTCAACTTTCATCTCGAATTTTCCACTTTAATCACGTAGTTTTTTTTTTGTCATTTAGTAGAACATTATAAACTTCATCTTAAAATCGTTTAATTAACCAGTTTCTCAAAATTACATCGCAATTAAAGTAGCACGTTAAATGCTTTGTTTTGTATTTGATCTTCTACTCGTATGTGATCTATGTGTGTGAATCACTACTTGCTTCTTAAACTGGCTCTCTTGCTCCAACTGGACACAGAGTCCATTACATTTGTGATATTACAGCTCTCTGAATAACTAAAATACTGAGATGTATACGTGATATCATTAAGAGTTAAAGCACGTTATTAAACATTGTTTTACAGCGCAGCGATTGTGCACGACCATCGATGAAATTATTTATTGCAGCAGTATCAGGGGCGGCTCTAGGTTTGTGGTGGCACTGGGCAGAAAAGAATCGGTGGCTCCTTCGCCCGCCAATGTCAGTGAGGTAGCTTATGCACGGCGGATGGCCACATCCGTTGCAGACACTAGCCGCCTCGTGCTCATGACACAAGCATTTAACTTTTGTCGAAATTTGCCTCTGCATTTTTAGCCGTGTCGTTATTTTCTCTTTCTGTTTTATATTCAATATGTATTGGCGTGGCGCCCATGCAGTTCTTGCTTTTCTTTCTCCAAGTAACCGATTGCCACACAATCAGCTCTGTAATAGATGTTAAGCCATCTGTAAACTTAGAACACTGATTCTTTAAAAAGTTTAAGGAACATTGAAATATCTTCGTAGTACATGTTTAATTATTCTATCCTTCACGCCAGTCCCAGTGAAGAATATAGATTATTTAAATGAAGTTAAAGTTTTATCTGTATAATATAATAAACATATTTTGCTGCATTTCATCCTAAAAATGATATTGTCATCATATGTAAATACGCACTTTATAAAGTGGCTCAGGTTGTGCAATATTATAACTGTAGTACAAGTTTACAGTGAGGTAATTGTACTTATAAGTACAAACAGTTCTACAAGGAGCAGTGATTGAGTGTGTTTATAGTTCTTGGGATGAAACTGTTTCTGAACCGCGAGGTCCGTACAGGAAAGGCTTTAAAACGTTTTGCCGTGGCTGAGGTAGCGTGTGCTTGATGATGTATACCGATAATTCTCTTTCCGAACAGCTGCTGCTGTGATTCACACTCAGATACAGTGATATAAATACTCCGAGTGCTGCAGTGAGAGTAATATGGAAAAAGATGATCCGCTGTGGCAACTCCTAACGGGAGCAGCTGAAAGAAGAAGGTGCAGTGAGAGTAACAACGCTAAAGCAGTTATGGTATTTGGAATACTATGGCTATTCCCTGGACCATTATATTGTTACAAGTTAATTACAATCATTTGCGTTACAATAATAAACAATATGCGGTTAGTTTCAATGTATTTATAAAGCCGCGTCAGGAAAATAATGAGTAACCACACAGGAACAGCAGCACTGCTTTGACGCTGGGTGCCGCCAGTCTGCAAAAGCGGAGAACTTGCGTACGACAAGGTATGAGGTACCGTGGAAAAGTGCATGGATTTACGCCAAGTGTAGGTTTTATACATCGCGATTTGAACGTGGAAAAGTTCTTACGCAACATTTCTGTGCGTACGCACCGTTTATACATGAGGCCCCTGGTATTTTCTTGATCTATTCTGCTAATTTCACTGATTAACTCTGAGGCCTTCAGAGTTTCCCAGAGAATTACTGCAGAAACCTCTGAGGATGCATTTGTTTCTAAAAAAATCAATTTGCTTGGATATAAATTCTGTGCAGTCCTTGTCAACTAATAACAGGGGGTTAAGACGGCAGCTGCAAGATGAGTTTGTGGGGCATACTGAAGTGAGCTTCAATGATCAAAAGGGCATAGTCGGAGATAACAAAGGCGTCATATTTGCAACATTTGATTGTGGGTAAGAAATTGTTATCTATAAAGAAATAATCAATTCTTGAGTAATAATGATGTACTGGTGAGAAGAAGGAAGGTGATCTTATGTATGGATACATATATATATATATATAGCAGTCCTCGCTTTGCTCGCCAACCCCCCCGGCCTGTGATATGCTCCAGGCAGTTTGCATCTCTGCCGCTCTTTTAATTGTTTTTCCTTTTTCAGAGTGTCTTTTAAGCACTACAGCTACCAGAAACAAGTAAATCAACAACAAATCCACACAAATCTCTCCTCTGCTCCTCTCAGCAAGCTCTGTCCTACTACCTCCCAGCTCTGGCTCGCCTGCTGGGTCTTCAGCAGTCCTTTATATTGAGCCCGACCTGGAAGGGCTTCTGTTCTTCCTTCCACATGACTTTCCAGCACTTCCAGGTCAGATGGAGAACTTCAATTCTTTAGTCAACCTGGAAGTACTTCAGGGTTCCTGTCCACGTTATCCATTAGTACTTTAGTACATCAACATTTATATGTTATTTACATAAAAGCCAGATCGAATGTTATTTATTTGGATTTATTTACTTACTTCCTACAGAGTGCAGAGTTATAGCACGTCTTTATGTGAAAACAGCAGTGTCATATTATGTAGGATAGGATCGTGAAGGCGACTGAGAGAATGAAACTGAATGAAAAAAAAAAAAAACAAAGCTGACCTTTATAAGTATCACACATTTACAACAGCTGTTACAGACTGAAATCAAATGTATGTTTTTATTCTAAAATAGTAAGAATAAAAGCAGCCCACTTCTCAAAATGGACTCGTTGGGGATCGAACCCATGAACTTTTGATTACCAGTCAACAGTTGATACCGTTGCACCACCAAAGCAGTCATAGTAAATGTGTGTCAATGTTGCACCCTAACGCGTGTTGTTTTTCTGCAGTTATATTTTTGAATAAAAGCGCACTTGTTCTGTTATATTTGTACCTTTTGTGAAAGTGTTTCTTTGATATTTGGACTTCAGGCTTCACACATTATAAACTTCATGTGTACATTTTGTCAATTATTACTAAAACATGAAAAACATTTCTTTTTTAACGATGTGTTTACATAGATCGTTGTAGACACAGAACATACATGAAATATAATATATGAAATATATTATAAATAACGATATAGTATTTATAAAAAGGTGTGATTCTGCTTGGCTTCTCACTCTATACAACTCCAAGCAACTGATACGCAAGTAAATAGACTTGAGCTGAGGAAACTGTGTGCCGATGGGGGATGTGATAGCAGACTGCTTGCTGCTTGCTGCATATCAACACATTTAAAGGACAAAAGATGCTGACGGAAAGGTGAGAAGCGATTTAAGGTGGGATGGATCTATGAGTTTTTTTGTAGGCTCTAGTAATTGTAGTGTTAAAGGTTGCCTCAAAGTGGTTATTTAAATGTTGCTCCAAGTCTTTAATATCCTGAAACAGCTAATTATTTGCCATGTTTATGTTTTTTTTTATATCTTTGCTTATATCCTTTGTGATCTTCTTTATATTGCTATTTATCTCATTTATGTCCTCCATAAGTGTGCTAGTTATTGCGGTAGTTATTGTGGTGAACATTGCGTCGATTGTTACCTTGTGCTCAGACTGTTTGTTTCAGCCTTCCCCGAGCAACTTGTGTGGAATAACAATCCCAGTCAGAGTTGGTGCTGCTGGCTCGCTGTGGGTAGTTGACAGGATGGAAAGTGAATCCATTCTCAGTTTCAATGAATGTTCTGGAGTTGATGAGGTCTCCTGGCCAGACTTGTTTGCACTTTTTGCTCCCGCTGTCACTCTTAGCTGGAGGCGATGCTGCAGCGTCAGGTCCTGGGAGACCCATTTTTTTGCCTATCTGTTCCAGGTAAGTCTTTGCCAGGCCATATCTTGAACTTAAACTTGTTTTTTTTCCGTTTCTTTCTGAGCTTTTTTCCTGCCAGTCATGCTTATATATACTTATCCATGCTGTAATTTAAGCCTCTTGGGTTGAGTAAATATAGGACACCTCGGGATGATAAAAAAAAGCTCCTGTTGAATATCCCGCTGTTAAGAGTCATCATATTTAAGAGAAGATGAAAAGGCTGCATCTGCATTGTTTCTGTTTTGAATTTATTTACAATTTAAAGGGGTGATCCTGCTGGCACCCCAGCACTTCTTGGGACTCCACCTGTCTGTATTTACTGTATTTGCTGTATTTAATGTTGTGATGGTGTCATGTGTTGTATATTGTGTTGTTTAATTCTATGTACCTTGTTATGTATATGAATGTAACACCAAGAGAAACTCCTATATTGCCTGGAAATAAAGTTTAATGTTAAAATTAAACTTAATTTGCAGCTTTAAATTAGAACAGGAAGATTCCCTGTGGAATTTACATATGTGGCTCAGAAACAAAATATCTTACTAACCTCAAGCTGTTACTCTTTTATTCTGTTCTCTGATAGAATCCCCTCCTCTAACATTGCTCTGTAAACCATGTCAATTTGTTTTCTGCTTAATACTAGTCAGTGCTGAATACAATTCCAATAGATGCAGCTGTGTTGTTCTGTTAAACAGAATCTAGGCCTTTTAAAATGGTTGGTTGCAATAATCAGGCACATTATTTGGTAACTGGATTAAATGACCTACTTCTTTTGTTCATAATGAAAAGAACATTTTAGAGGACCAGATATAGTCTACAGAATATAAAGTTTCCAATATATTTCTTTTTATTTTGGAATTTCACAGTTATCTGTTAACTTGCAAAAAGGAATTTCAAAATAAATGTTATTATTTATTTTATTTCAGAGATTATAAAGATGTGGAGGCAGCCTTAATTGCAATGAAGAATGTTGCCAGGCTGATTAATGAGAGGAAGCGGCGCCTAGAAAACATCGATAAAATTGCCCAGTGGCAAAGTTCAATAGAGGATTGGGAGGTAATGGAACAATCTATTCTGTAACTCTATTGCAAATATTTAAAACAACCTTCATTAATAACAATGTTATTATGAATTGCATCAAAATATTGATTTAAGATAACTTACAACTCACAGTATATTTTACTTAATAACAATTAATTGTCCCCATACATTAAATGATCAAAATTTAATAATTTGAAGAGATTAGAAAGCCTTTAATGTCATTGTAGCAGTACAATGAAATTACAAAAAGCTGCATTTTTAAATGATACAAGTACAACAAACAACAACATATAATGTAAAAGCACACATCCTATAACAAATAAATACTATACATAAATAAGGGACATAAATTGTTATCCACTAAAGTAATCATTATACCTAGTGGAAAAAAAACTATAACAGTTCTCTGAGTTTTTTTAATTTTTAATTCTGATAGCCCAAGGATAGAAACTATCTGCAAATCTTTTTGTTCTACTTTTAATTCTCTTGTGCCATCTGCTGGAGGGCTGTAGTGTGAACAATGAGTGGCCAGGATGGGAAGGGTGATTTTCCTGGCTCTGCAGAGGAATTGGGCACTGGAGGTATCTACCAGGGAGGGTAGAGAGCAGTCAATGAACTTCTCTGCCATGGATATTACCCTCTAAAAAGCTATCCTGTCTGCTGCTGTACAGCCAAACTAAAACAAAGCTAAAACACTATCAATGGTTGAGCAGTAGAAGATCAACAGCAACTTCCACTTCATTTCCACTTTCCACTGCTAGGACTTATTGACCACTGCCAGATTGTTTGGTGATTTGTTGTAATCCCTGCCACACCTGTCTTGGGTTATTGTCTGTCAGATGGGCCTCTACCTTGTTGTTGAAGGCCATCTTGGCAGTTTTGATGCCTCTCTGCAGATTTGTTCTTGCTGCTTTGTACTCCAAAAAAATATATCTACACAAATATATCTACACCATCTAATTACAATCATTTTTTTGTAATATACAGTAAGTGTCTTTTATTAGAATTTACATTTAAAGGTAATTGATCCAATTATGGAAATAGAAAATGGAAAAAGATGGTCTGCTGTAGCAACCCCTAATGGGAACAGCCAGAGAGAAGAAGATCCAATTATAAGGGGGAGGATATTAACTAGGGATCCCTGTAGACAGACAAATCCCATTAGAACATAGCAGCTGCAAACATTAAGTATGTTCTCTTACTTACTAATGACTATCTGATATTCTTGTAGTAATTCCTCTCAAAAATATTGGGTCTTTGGTAATGTAAGGTACTTGGCAAGCAAGTACCAAAATACTGGGATGTCCTCTACCTTTGATACAAAACATTTTTCTCCATAGGTCTAATTTCTTTTGTTAGAGTTCCTGTATTACCTTGGCATTATATCACTCTTACCCTCAATCATGGACTGTGGAAAGTATTTGCAGTAGGGGAGAGCACCACTAAATAACACTAACAGTAAACGGTAATGTCTCATTTAAAGTTGACCTATAAGATGGACTTGATGCAGGCTGAATGAAAGAAACACTAAATGTTACTAATTACTTGTGCTCATTGCAAAAACCCCATCCTTGGTTGTTCTTTTTCAATCATTTTCTGAACAAGAGCTACTGGAAAAAATGCACATAATTCTGTTTCATTGTGGCTTAGCTCTACTACATAACTTGCCTTTTTTCCTAATTTCTTCAGTATTTTTATTATCATGCCTGTAGATGATACACCATAAAAAGTGTTCAAGTCTTGAGTGTCACTTTGTATTGTGACCTTAATGACAATGTACATCTTTCCCCTTTTTATTGGTCAAGAGGTATGTCTTTATTTCAAAAGCTTGACCCTTGAACGAGCTTCCTTTTTGTGGACTACTTCCATTTTGCAGAGTTATTTATCTCACAGTATTTTAGCAAAATATTGACTTTATGGGAGCCACTTGAACCCACATCACCTGTAACACAACCAAGGGATGAGCCATGCAAATGAGGACACATACTGTACATAGAAAAGGGTAGGTGTAAAGGTGATAACAGTGCTCATGGAAGTTAAAAACAATTCAAATAAATATCCATAAAATGGAGGTTAAAATCCTGAGACAAGAGACTTTCCTTTAAAATCGCCTCCCCAATGCATCCATTTTATTATGATGTCTCCTTCTCCAACCAACCAACAGACACCAACTGTGGTCATCGCTGCTCTTGTGAAAAGAATGGAGATAAATGCCATCAACTCAGAAAGGGAGAGGCAAGTTCGTTGTACCATGTGAACAGCACTGACAGAATAAAACTGAATAATAAAAAAAGCACTAACTTTTACAAGTAGCCAAAATTTACACCGGGTGTTACAGACTCAAATCAAATGTATGTTTTTATTATATGATAGTAATAATAATAGCAGCTCACTACTCAAAACGAGGAGCACCCAGACTCGAACATGCAACCTTTTCATTATAAGACAGCAGTTTTTACCTCTGTACCATCCAAGAAGGCATATCAATTTTCTGTTAATTAACATTTGATCTTTGGATTTTAACTCATTGACAGCAACATGATTTTTTTTCTTTGGTTATATTCTTGAATAAAAGTGCACATGTTTATTTGATATTTGGACTAAAATCTTCACACATTGTACACTTCACATCATTATACTATAACATGGAAAACGTTTCTGTTTTAGGTATGTGTTCAGCATTTCTTACCTCGCATTTCCTGACATCCTACATTTACCCAGATCATTGCAGACATGGAACACACATGAAATGTATGTTTTCGAAATAACAATATATTATTTACTCTGTATAACTCCAGGCACCTCACACCCTGATAAACATACTTGAGCTGGGAGAACTTCAGCTACTTGCAGATTGTGCTGATCGACACATTTGCAAAACAAAAGGCGCTGATGGAGAGATGCGAAGGAATTTAAGGTGACCCAGGATTACGACTTTTTTGTAGGCTTCAGGGATTCTTCTGTTAAACTGGCCTCTGTCTCTGTTGCCTATGGCTCCTTAGCAGGGCTCTCCATCTGAGCCCAGGCCCGGGTCCCTACTGTCCTTGGCTCTCTAGCATGGCTCCCAATCCGAGCCTCCACTCTCAGATTCCCGCTGCCTTCCTGGACTTCTGCAGAGAGTCCATTGCATAACACGTGGTCACTCCAGCTCCCTGAGCAACTAAATTTGAGTGGCCTTCTTCATCCCCCAAGTGTCGGCCGCAGGCTACCCTCAAAGGACTCTCCTCCTGACTGTCTGCCTTCTCTCTTGCTCGCTCACTCACTCACCCAACTCTCCCATTCCTGACCATTCCTCTGTCCTTTTCTTAACCTTAGTCCATCTTTTCCTTTTCTTTTGCTTCTCTCCCCTTTCTGTTTTGTGCAGGTTTATACTGATACTTCTAATGGGCCACTTCTAAGTGTGAATGCACAGCTCCCTCCAAGGAATTAATGAGGCACGTGAATAACACGCAAACTTGCGTGTGCCATTACAATCAGCCAGGCACCCCCATCCTTCCCCGGAGTGAATTATGTTCCCGCTCTCACCTGCTCCCGATTGAAGCCTGCACTTTTGGGGTGAGCGATTGTTTAAAATTAGCCCAATGCTACGGACCACTCATCACAGCCCAAAACTGATCCCTGTGGCACACAATATACAATATTATGGATCTCTTATGTAGAAGTGCCACAACTTGAAAAATTATTTTCATCCTGTTATATAAAAGTGTTTCCCTTTTAAGGCACTTCCAGAAAGATCCACTAAGGTGATTAATGAGAATGGGATACTGAAGTCTATAAAGATTATAGAAAATGTCTGTATCAAATGAACATTTAATTACGTTTCATTCACTGTCAAGTAGTATGTTGAAATCTCTGTAAAAAAGCCTGTTAGGACCGGATTAAGGAACAGTTACTCTATGAAATTCAAGTTAGCCTATTTATGTAAAACAGTTTAATTCCCTGTATTAAGCATGCATAGATAATAGTTTAATAATTGTTTAATAACAATTAGTAGTTATAAGCAATACTCTAGGATTTCCTGCATTGTCTTTTATAGGTTTGTAAAAATAGTATTGTCTCTCTCAAGTTGAAATGCTTTTGTCTTCAAGTTCATAGAATCTGCTTAGCTAGTTTTGGTAGATTCTCATGTTTTGTCAGATATACATACAAAGTCAGAGTTCAGCAACACATATCACGGGTCTTCTGCTTTATATGGCATTTAACTATTAGGCAAAGTAAGATAATATTGTCTCTTTCAGGGAGGGTGAAGCATATTGATTTCTCTGTAACCGGACCACATCTTCTTGTGTTCTTTTTTAAAAATGGGGACCACTGCCACATTATGCCACCCATAGGTATTGTCCCCATATTCTATAAAATATCCAGAACTTTGTTTTTTTATTTTTGTGGTATCTCATTCACCCCTGCTACTTCATTACTACAGATTGTTTTAATCACCATATCCACCTTAGTCACGGAAATGTACTCAGTATCACCAGGTTTTTCTAAAATGATAATAATCTCTGTGGAAATGATACAGGAGTTCCTCAAATGCTCTAATCTCTGCCATTAGGTAAGGTTAGTGTTTCCCCACACTTGACAAGAACAGCCTAGGCAATTTCTTTTTAACCATTTCTTAGTAGTCAAATAGTAGTCTTTGACCAAAATTCATCCTCTGTAGCCTCTCAAACACATGGAGCTCATCTTAGGTCACTGCTATAGATGGTAGCTTCTTAACCTCCCATTATTTCTCAGTCAAATGCAATGACCCTTTAGCTAGTTTAAAATGGATGACTTTTTCTTCTATTAGAGATTTCAGTTGTCAAAATGAGATGTCAACTGCTGTTTGGCCAAAATCCTGTGCAGCTGCCTCTACTACGGATACTTTGAAGAAATTTCACCCAGACTCCATGACCCAACAACTGTTCCTTTGATAAGCAGGAGAAGCTTGTAAGAAGATAAAAGTAAACATAGCCTTTCCTCGTTAAACTGGGAGTTATCATCATACTGTCAGTTTAATTCTGATATAGACATGCCAACAAGCAGTGTTTATTCCTGTCTACTGTAGTTTGTTAATTCCCCCACTCAAAAGCAAACAAATTAATTTATAATAAATTAATACTCTAGAAATATAACAAAGAAAGAAAGAAAGAAAAAGAAAACTAATTTGTCTCTGGGGTAATTTAGTTCTTTACAGAAGCTCAATATAAATAAATAAACAAATAAATAAATATGCATAGAGATTAGGAATTAACACTAAATTAACTAAATTAAGTGAAACTAAGGAAGAAAATGAGAACATAAAAGAAGAACTAAGAGTATTTTTGAAGTTAGCCTAAATAACTTTATAATGTTGTGACGCATGAGTCGCTGCCTTGCACACAAAAGATGAGGCTCTGTCTAAGGATTTTAAGAAAATCAGCTTAATTCAACTTGAAACAGGAACAGCAATGTTATTTATTGTAATGGGAGCTACCATACTACTACACACAGACACAGCAATCGGGCAGGACTTAGGCCAGGTCAGTGGCCACTGGATGACAGATGCTTTGCATGAGGAGGCAGTGAGCTTGCTGTTGTCTCTGTGGTGCTACAAACTTATGAGATGTTGCAAACCTATGGGGAGTTGTGAACCTATGGTTGCCTCAGCAATGGACAACCAGCCCTTGACAGAGGCGCCAATCACATTTCATGTTTTGGCGTACCACCCTGTTGGGGAGGGTCTCAAAAGAGTTAAAAAATCTCACATCAGGGCCTCTTCACAAAGCAGAGAAAATGAGGGAACACATTTCAAAATGCTTTTATTGGCTGAATATGGGCCAGGATGTGGAGCACTTTTGTAGGGCGTGTCCTGACTGTTAGATTGTTTCTGCCTATAGAGCCTCTAGGGCTCCACAATTATCAATGCTTATTTTGGATGTCCCTTTTGAGAGGTTTGGGTTAGACATTGTTTGCCCATTTCCCAGGAGTAAGAATGGTTATCAGTATAGGCTAATGTAGGTTGATTATGCCACAAGGTACCCTGAGGTGGCCACTCTGTGTAAGGCCAATGCCCCAGCAGTTGCTAAGGCTCTGTCAGAAATATTCATGCATATTGGCATTCTTCGCAAAGATTTTAACTCATCAGGGAATGAATGCCCTTCACTTATTGCATCATAAAGCAGCTGTGTGAAAACTTTGCAATCAAACAATTGAGCAATGTGGTTAAAGGGTAAAGATGCTTAAATGAAAGAAACAGTTTTCTAAATTTCCCCTTCCAAGAAATTTAGGAATGTGATTATTGATGAGAAGAGGACCATCTGTGAGAGGAGTGAGAGCATTGATCAGCGTGGGTATTAAGCTGTGTGGACATATTAGAAGCACTAATTTAATTTATATGAGTTCAAATATCCGAGACAGGCCATAAATCTAAATAAAGCCTGGAATGGAATGGTATGGTCAAATAAATGTACTGTATGTCTCTGAGAGGGAGGCAGGTTTATGATTGCCCAAAACAATATTCGCACATCCTTTGAAACTGGAAACAAATTCTGACAGTAAAACAACTGAACTGATATGTTGTGCCAGAGATATTTCACTGGTTAGTCTTGGACACCAGATCCAGAATAAGAGGAGGCTTTGATTCTGCAGGCTCACACACATCAGTACACAAACACAGGCATGAAAAACACTGAATGCTAAAGTGGAGTAATAATTTCACTGCTGTTTTCATCTGTCTTCTCATTGAGAAAGGAGTTCAATTAAAAAAGAAAATGGAAAAGCAAACTTATGCATTTTATGTTTTGTCAAAATGCAAATATGTGAATATTATGGAATTTCTCAGGACAAACAAGTAAGAATAATGCAGTAATTGTAAAATTGGTTGGAATAAAAATCCTTAGTCACATGGATCCTCTGGGGTGAATTTTGGAATCTCTTTTGGCATCATCTTAGAACCCACTAACACACTGCCTGTACAAATAACCTTAACCTGCAGATCCTGGATTGGTTTGAAGGGGAGATAGGCATAAACCAGAGCACCACTATACTACCATTAAACTAGTAAATAACGGAAAGTTTAGAAATGTCTGAGAAATTAAGAAGAAGACATTACTAACAGAAAATATGACTAGATGATATTGAAGGAGAGGAAAAACAAAATCTCAATAAGGAAAATAAAAAATTCTTCTGGAATCTAAAATCTCTGTTTATTCTAGTCTAAGTCTAATAGAATAAGTAACTAATAATAATAATAAGAAGAACAATTGTCTGTCCTAACTCAAATGACTGCTCAACGCTTTATACGGTGACGTGACGTGTGTCTTGTCTGGTCCAGAGTAGGCTAAGAAGACACTTCACCTGTGTAGCACTGTGCTGTTTTGATATGGAAATATCAAGATTTTTCAATATTCATGTGTGTAATCATTCTGTGGGTCCACTTATTCCATTACAGAATCAGGATTACAAGATGTTCTGAGAACAGTCACCATTCAGTGGGTGGTGGGGAGAGGATTGGAAGTGGTGCAGAGTAGGAAGTATCTAGGGCAGGGTTGTCCAACTCCAGGACTGGAGGGCCAGTGTGGCTGCAAGTTTTCATTCTAACCCTTTTCCTAATCAGTGGCCAATTTTCACTGCTTATTAATTTCTTTTCCATTTATTTTAATAGATAGATAGATAGATAGATAGATAGATAGATAGATAGATAGATAGATAGATAGATAGATAGATGGGATTAATAAAGTATCTATCTATCTAAGGGGAAATTCACATAATAGCCTTGTCTTTAAGGATTCAGTCCTCTGAATTTATTCATTTCTTCATTAAAATGACAGCCAAACACAAATGAGATGTGAAACAAGCCAAACAGATGATCAGTTAAATTGGGTCCACAAACTCCATCCAATTTCACTCCAACCAGTTTCTTAATGAGATGCCAATTTTTGCTGTTAATTGAGCCTATTATTTAATTCTGTGGCCTATCACTACTCTCATTCAACCACAGCAGACATTTCCAAAAACTGCTAATTTTCTGTTTTTTTAAGAACACAGTCAAAATGTTTTGGTGAGCTAAGAGATCAATCTTACTGAGACCTTCACTTTTCTTTATTATTTGTGATGGGCACAAATGAGCTGGTCGTGTGGTGGCTTGTTTTGTTTCTCATTATTGTTTGGCTGGGAATTATGGAAAAAGAAACAGCTGAGGGGCCTGAGTCAAGTTAAGACTAAAGCAAAATAAGTTAATTAACAGCAAAAACTGGTCACTAATTAAGTGAATGAAAACCTGCAGCCACTGCAGCCATCCAGGATTGGAGTTTGACATCTGTGATCTAGGGAGTGACATAAACAACAAACTGACCTGGTTTGGCAACACAAGAAGGACCAGAGCAGACTGTACTTGACTCAGATCTTTTGATACTGTATATGCAGCATGCTGCTGAAAATGTTCTACCAGTCCATAGTAGTCAGTGTGGTGTTCCATGCTGTAGTCTCCTGGGGAAGCAACCTGAGCATGAAAGAAGTACAATGCCTGAACAAACTTTTCAGGAAAGCCTGCTCTATCACAGGACAAACCCTGGCCACACTTGAAGCTGTTGTGGAAAAGAGAATGATGACAAAATTGGATGCCATCATGAAAAATCACCTCCATTCCCTCCAGGAGGCGCTCTCTTGAAGCACTTTTAGCCACAGGTTCATTTCACCATTGTTTGCTAAGAAGCACCTCTGGGGATCTTTTCTGCCCACTGCTATCAGGCAGTTCAAAGCTTCCACCTGATGCATTTATTAAGTTTTATTTTTATTGGTTGATTGATTGACTGTCTGTATTATCTGTGTGAATCTATATTATTGTTTTTTATGTTTCTGCTACTGTATGCATTTGAATTTCCCCATGAGATTAATGAAGTTTTATCTAATCTAATCTAAGGACATCTTCCAACAGCATCAGGTAAAAGGCAGTAACTAGCCTTAGGTGGGTGCACCACCCCAATAGACTAAACTTTAGCTTGTATATAACCAGGATTACATTTATGGCTGTCAACATCTTGCAGAAGAATATCATTATGGTTTGACAAATAATAATACTGAGCATATTACAGACAATTATTTCATATCAAAAGAAACTTGGTTTTGTATTTTGCTAGTAAAACATAATTCCTTACAGTGTGCTAATTTTTTATTCCATCCCAGGGAGAAGATGTGTTAAGCAAAAGTTCTGAGCTAATTTTCTCTGGAGAAATGACTAAAATCTCCCAGCCCCAAGCTAAGAGCCAACAGCGCATGTTCTTTTTGTTTGATCGTCAGCTGATCTACTGCAAAAAAGTGAGTTGGGATGTAAAAGAAAGAGATGATCATTATACATTTAATAGATTGTATGATCTCTTGAATTGGAAACTGTTCACAACTCTTCTGCTGTTGACTTCAATGCTGACATACAAGTAGAACAAGGCAAGATGCTACACTTTCACAACACATAATACTCAACAAGTCAAAAGATTACAAAATGGTAAAAAAAAATATATTTTATTCTCATCTTGTTGACAAATATTATATAATTGTAATGAGGGAAATTAAGGGAGAACAAATCAGCTGCAACAATTAATCTTATCAGTATTAAACATTTGTCAATTTAAAGATGCAAAGGAACATTTTGTAAAACATTACAGTGTATTGGTACTTTTTATAACTCTTAATATAATTGTTTATTATTTAGTAGAAGACTTTATCATATACTTTTCATAGGATCTCTTACGTCGTGACATCCTGTACTACAAGGGACGAATAGATATGGATGCCATGAAAGTACAGCATATAGAGGATGGTAAAGACAAGGATTTCAATATGAGTGTTAAAAATGCTTTCAAGCTATTCAGTCCAGTCAGTGAGGAGGTCCACCTTTTTTGTGCCAAGAAACCAGAGCAGAAGCAACGATGGCTCCGTGCATTTGAGGATGAGAGGAAACAAGTTCAGCATGACAAAGAGACAGGTACTATGCATCTTAGCTGCAGTCCAGCTCTATGGTATACAGAGATATACAGTAGCATTGTTCAAAGTACATGAAGACATGGCTATATTTCTAAAATATTTATATATTTTAAAAATTCGAATTGTGCTTACATGAAAATTTTGTGGACAGGTGTTGAACTATAGTTGACAATCTCTGGTGGGCTGATTCCCTATATGATAAAGAGGATTGAAACCCCTCCCTGCATTACAGTTGAAAAAAGTGAAATAAGTTGAAAATTAAGCTGAAAATCAGCTATGAGACTTAAAAATATGACTGATATTGCTGTTTACACAGTTCTGGTACAATTATGTTATATGAATTAGGAAGAGTATTATCTGGGCAGCCAAAGAATGAATCTATACAAAAAGCAATTCTTCTTGAATCTAATGATTAAACCAGGCTTTTGGAAGAGTAAGAAGAACCTTCATCATATTGGAATAACTCTAAGATAATAGTCTAATGTGCAAAGTAAACTATAGTCCTTAAGGTCAGTCCTGAATGGCAAAAGGTGCTACACGTGTTTTGTTTTGGGAAAAAAAAAATATATATATATATATATTGTCTGCTTGGTGTTTTCATTCTGCTGTATTGTATTGTGTGCATTTTGTAATTGATTTTTGGTCCAGAAAAGTTTGATAATTATCAGTCCTTCACTTCTTTTTCTTCTGTTGCTTTATATTTTTATTGAAGCACATGCCTCATGATGAACACTCAGGTGTAAAATGAATCAAGTTGTAGGGTGAATTTCTCTTGTGGTGTTAGTTGGCAGATGGTTAAGAAAACAAGAAGCAAGTAAAAACATTGAATGTAACTGTTTTAAGTATAAAAGAATCGGTTAAGGTTTGGGAATTTTAATAAGCAAATTTTAATTCAATAATAATAAGAAGCAATAATCGGCTTCTAATGAAGCAGTTAACTTTAAATAAAAACCTGCAGATACTCTGGCCTTCCAGGATTAAGCATGAGCATCCCTATGATGAATCCAAATTTTTGACATTAGTAACTTTGCATTATTATTGCATGTTTATTTTGTTGTTTCTCTGTGGATGCCATTTTGTGTTCTGTTTATTGCACTAAGCTAAGGAGTGTGACCCAGATAACCACACATATTTTTATATTCTGCAACATTGCAAAGGACGTTTATACTGCTCATTTCTTCTGACAATTCTATTATCACTTTCCACAAAAGCCTGGTAGATGCATTCAGAACCTGCACTTTAAAAAGTCGTCTCTGGGACAATTGAATGTTTTTGACATTCATAATTTGTTTATTTGTGTATATTTATCTATTTTTTTTAAATTTTGAGTCTGTTAAGGTGTATCTTAATTAGTATGGTAATAGATGTGTTTAAAATGAGACTGGTTAAACCAGCCAAATCTGGGAACTAATCTTAGGTTTTAACTTTCATTGCAGTGTAACAGGTAACAAGATTAAGACTAAGCTTACCTAAATTGAAGCTAACCCTTTTGTCATCTGGTGGTCATCGCCTGCCTTCCTGTGTGATTGCCAATAAAAAGAGGCGCACCTTGAATTAATGATTTGCTATGTAACCTCCTCATTATAAGGGGTACAGCACATACACAAATTTAATTTCAAATTAAAAATCTTGAGAAGTTTTGCATAATCTTCTTGAAAAACTACATTAATTAACATGAATAAAATTTCATTCCAAATCTAACACAACATTTATTTATATAGCACATTTTCATACAAAAAAGTAGCTCAAAGTGCTTTACATAATGAAGAAAAATAAAAGACAAAATAAGAAATTAAAATAAGACAACATTAGTTAACATAGAAAAAGAGTAAGGTCCGATGGCCAGAGAGGACAGATAAAACAAAAACAAAAAAATCCAGATGGCTGGATAAAAAAATAAAATCTGCAGGGGTTCCAGGCCACGAGACCGCCCAGTCCCCTCTGGGCATTCTACCTAACATAAATGAAATAGTCCTCTATCTAATCTAATGTTCATCTTCAATATCCTCAAAAATTAATATTATAACGCATTATTTAATGTAATCTGTTCTTACATTGTACAGATGGTAAAGCATTAAAATATAGATCCAGACCCTAAATTATGCATTTGATATACATAGGGTGCTCCAACATTAACAGAAATTCTCATGTCCAGGGAGTACTTCAACAGAATAGACAAAGACAAAGGAAATGTAGGGTCAGATTACATTATATAATATATTATAGTGTTTGTTATGAGGATATACATCCATTATCCAACCTGCTATATCCTAACTACAGGGTCATGGGGGTCTGCTGGAGCCAATCCCAGCCAACACAGGGCAGGGCGCAAGGCAGGAAACAAACCCGCCTACCGCAGGGTGCACACACACACCCACACACACACTAGGGACAATTTAGGATCACCAATGCACCTAACCTGCATGTCTTTGGACTGTGGGAGGAAACCGGAGTACCCGGAGGAAACCCACACAGACACGGGGAGAACATGCAAACTCCACGCAGGGAGGACCTGGGAAGCAAACGCGGGTCTCCAAACTGTGAGGCAGCAGCGTTACCACTGCACCACTGTGCTACCCTGTTATGAGGATATTGGAAATGAAAATTCGATTCAGAATGAAGGTGTAAAAAGCAACCACCTATCAAAAGAAGGCATGATGTGGTCACACCAGATATCCTATTCATTATTGCTCAGTTTGATTGGTGATTCACAAATAATGTAGATGTAAAACAATCTTAAACCATTTGTCTCCCAGTTATAATACATGGCAGCAATTATTTTGAAAATCAAGCTAACAATCTGGTCTTGTCCAAAAGAAAGTACAGTATATAATGTCATCAAATGCTAAGAATGTGTCCCCATGGTGACAAACTCTACATAATACATTTAGTATTAAGTGTTGGAGGACAACTGTAAACATACTTCACAAGTATTCAAATGAATGTAACATGAAAGAGACTTACATTCACTTTTAAAGTGCTCTTCCCTAACTGCCACCCATGCAGCACAGCAACCCTGAAGACCCTTTGTAAAATGATTAAAAAATATTAGCATGCATGTAATGGCCCAGGTTGCCCATAGCTGGCATGTTCCTGTTGAACCTGAGACATCAATAGTCATGTACCGAGGATGGACTGGGTAATGAGGACATACAACAGCAGAGGTAGGTGCAAAATGAGCGAAGTACTTATTAAAACAGTGTCCAACAATAAATAAATAGTCCTAATAAAATCAGTGTATTTTACTAGAGATTAAATTAACAAAAATAGATAAATACATCATGAGTGTTCTGTGTTTCCTTCTAAAATAAATTATTTCACTGCTTAACTATTACAATCTTCTTAGTGACAGGAGACGTCCTACGGCAAGCACCCAACAAACCCTACTCCCTTCTTCTGCCGCCATCCCTTGGCGCTCTATCTATCTATCTATCTATCTATCTATCTATCTATCTATCTATCTATCTATCTATCTATCTATCTATCTATCTATCTATCTATCTATCTATCTATCTATCATTTGTTTTTATTTTCATTTAACTTCCAGTCTCTTTTTCTCTTTTTTTCTCATTCTCCTATCTATCCTGCTCAGGCTGTTTTATATAAATGTGCTCATAGATGCCTTGATTATAATCCTCAGAACATTAACAAGAAAACCAGCTGGGCTGACCACATCTGTGTGATTAACCAATTGTATCATCAGCACCCCAGGACCAATTGCATATAGCTACGCCCAGAGTCTAAATGCACTGTTTTTTACTAAAAACACACAAACTGACACAGACCTTTAAATGTGCTTTTTAGTGTGTATTTAGAAGTGTATTTCTTAATCCATTACTGTGTTATTGCTATTGTGTGTGAAAATCTCTCATGAGCTACTGCAGGTACTCCTGCAGGTGGAGGGGACCTCAACGATTTCCATTCCCAAAGGTCCAAACCAATTTCACACTGACTGCTGTGTTACAACTAAGACCCCTTTCCTTAAGGAAGAGACAAGCACCCACTCCATTCTGCTCCACACAGTATAGGTTCTGTCTCACCTAGCACAATGCTCCTACAAGGCACCATAGTCTAGCCAATGTGACTGTTTTTATGGAGGATGAGGATAGCCAAGAATCAATGGAGTGACAGCCTGGATTGAGAAGAATGCAACAAGAATTTCCTGGCTTTGAGCAGAGTAGGCTTCCTGTGTCTGCAGGGGGTACAGGAATAAGATGACACTTTTAAGATTGCAGGAAGTCATGGCATTAGAATTTCATGGTGAAAAAATTAAAGCACTTCCAGTAAAAGAAAATGGCTCAGAAGGCAGAAGGGAAATACTGAGCCAAGCTGCTACAGACTGGGGGAGTTGGGGAATTGGTTGGCCAGCAGCAGCAAGAGGTAACATTTGTGTTTAACTTTCAGGAGTGCACATCTGAGCTGTCATTATTCTAACAAAGATGATAGGATGAATATAATCAGTGTGAAATTATCACACTAAACCCATTCCATTGCATTAGATTTACCAAATACGAAACAAGTCTACAGTTCATGTGGGAAATCTGTTGTATACTGATTGTCAGAATGTCACATTATGAAGCTGGGCTTTCAAAGTCTACCATTCATCTGCACATGCAGTTACATGAGCATTTGCAATTGTCCCTTATTAGTGAGGCTAGATTGAGAGGGTTTGGGCACATGCAGAGGAGAGGTAAAGGGTACATCGGGAAAATAATTTTGAGGATGGAACCATCAGGCAGGAAGAAAAGTGGAAATCAAAGAGGAGAGTAGTCATAGGCGGGGACATACTGTCAAAATCGCAATTAGAGCTGTCAATCATAATGATTAATGACTTTTAAGCCCCGCCCCCTATGACGTCACACAGGAAGTCCCGCCCCGCTGACGCAAGACCGGAAGTCCCGCCCCGTCGCCTCCTGATGACGTCACGTCGGAATTCCCCGCCCCTCCACGTGACCTCTCTCCGCCCCGTTGGCGCCGCCCCCCGGCGTCGGATTGGTGTAAGGCTTCCTGTCCCCGCCCCGACTCTTTCTTGAACCCTCCCCTTGCCCCTGATTGGTTCAATAAACTGTCAACGGACCGTGTGACAGATGTCTGACCGCTGGTTGAACCCGGATTGCACCTGCCGGGTGAAATAAACTGTCAACGGACCGTGTGATGAATGTCTGACCGCTGTTTGAACCCACTCAGCCCCCCTCTCCCGAAAGACAAGCCCGGGCGTGTTACAGCCTTTACCTCGACAAGCTTGGACATGCCCGGGGCATGTCGTGAACAGCTCAGGCATGCCCGAGGCCTTTCCTGAACAGCTCAGACATGCCCGGGGGCTGCCTCGGCCCCCGCCCTTCCTCTGGCACAAGACCAGACAGGCCTGGGGCCTGTCCTGACCGGCTCAGACCAGCCCAAAGTCGCCCCAGCACCGACCCGAGGATGTTCCGTACTCTGACGGCCTAAAGGAACTGCCTCAGCCTCTGGGTCCGAAGCAGCACCTGACGGACGGCCTCCCCAGACATCCCAGTCCCCCCATACTTACCGGCCAGTTCTGAAAGGCCATATAAAAAGCCAAGCATTTTGTTCTTACCTTGGCTTCAAAAACCTGCATTTTTCCAGCTCACACACACACAGATAACAAACTGTCAGATCAAAGACACGGTCTGAGTCAGGCCACAGCACCTGACGGTCGGCCCCCCCACACTTCCCGGTCCCACACACCTCCCAGTCCCCCACACTTCCCTGCTGAAAGCCTAAAAAGCCAAGCATTTTGTTCTATCTACGATTTTAAGATGAGCATGCAAGCCAGGAATTAAAACTCATTTTTGCTTCAAACTAAGTCAAGCTGCTTTTTTTTTTCCATCTCACACACAGATAACAAACTGTGAGATCAAAGACACGGTCTGAGTCAGTCTGCGTGATCGCACCCTGTTTCTGGGCCCCCCGGGGTCAGGCCGCACCTAGCGGCCGGTCTCCCCACCACTTCCCAGACACTTCTGAAAGTGCTGTATAAAAAAGCGAAGCATTTTCTTCAGTTCTATCTCTGATTTTAATATGAACACGCAATTAAAATATCTATCTCATCTTTGCTTTATCACTTACAGGTCCATCCTTTTCCATCTCACAGAAATTCCTCAACCAACATTGAATCAGGTTCCCAGTGACAGACTCTGCAGTAAAAACATTCTTAGCAATCAAGCAGTCCCGCTTTTAGCAGACCCCCCTTGCAAGCAGGACTGTGTGCTCTGTCACTCTCTCTCTCAGAGCGCAGACACAGGCTGAGACAGCCCCTGCTGCAGCGTGGAGCGATCGCCTTCGCACAGTTGTGTGCTTCGAGCACCCATTCCCGCGGGGTGAGCCCCTGCAAGATCACCCGCTTCTCAGCAGCTGTCTGTAAACTCCCCTAACCCCCCATAATTTCAGCGGGCTCGAAACCGCGCAGACCCTCTGTCGATGGATCTTTTAAAGTTAAGGGATTTTAAAAGATTAGCTTGTAAAGTTTGAGATAACTGCTAGTCCAGCCCTTTAAAAATCACACAGAGTTAAATAATATGCCGTAGTTCCCTTTTTAATCACATTTGAGACGTCTAAAAAATCTAGCCTGGGCTGATTCGTGGCTGATATCAAAAATGTTCACATATATACAGAGCTTAACCTTAGGGCTTATTTTCCGGGGTCTGTCTAAAATCAGACAAAAGAAACCTCTCTAAATACACTTGTGCATTTCAACAGATATTTATAAGAAAGCAGGTTTTCTACCTTATCCCAGTTTTGTACGTGCATTTAAAAGCACAAAATTTTGATATTTTCTGTCTACTTAAAAAACTGAAAATATTTCTATTAACACAGATGATAATTAGAAATCATTTTACTATTTTTAATTAAAAGTTAAAAACAGAAAAGCCCAATTATGATTTTTGTTTTGTCATGGGAGGGCCCTAGGGTGACACTTTTCCCCTTTATACTCTTACTTATGTAGACCTTAAAACATATTCTTACCAAAATAGTTCATCACTTCCCAATTCCTGTAACTTCAGGTAATTAGACAGAGCTCCATGACAGGCAAGAGAAGATTATAGGTCAAATACACAGTGTCATAAAATAAAATAAAGTGTGAACACCGTGCAATCCTCTGCCCATGACGGATGGATCTTTTAAAGTTAAGGGATTTTTAAAGATTAGCTTGTAAAGCTTGAGATAACTGCTAGTTCAGCCCTTTAAAAATCACACATAGTTAAATAATATGCAGTAGTTCCCTTTTAAACCACGTTTGAGACGTCTAAAAATCTAGCCTGGGCTGTATAATTTGTAATTATATTAATTATAATTTGTATAACAATCGATCTAAAACAAGCCCTTTTTCTATTCAAACTCACCCCACATTTTAAATACAGGTATCTTCAGCTGACCAAAGGAAACATCTTGTGGAAGCAAGCGGCCCGCATGGCTCAGGGAGGGGGTGATGGTTCCAGCACGGGCCGATTTCACACTTCAGCTAAATCAGGTTTCCCAGTGACGGACTCTGCAGTAAAAAACAGTTTTAGCAATGAAGCTGATTTCCCAGAGAGAAGACCAAGTGGCAGACCCAGTCAGCTTTTAGCCAACCCCCTGCGTGCAGACCCTGCTCTCTCTATACACACAGAAACTAAAGTCAGGCTCTGCAAGCACCCCAATCGGGGGAAGGACTCTGCGAGTTCGCTTGCAAACAACTGAGCCAGCCCGTTTCGAGCACCCACCCCCTGCTGGGTAACCGCGGGCGAGATTTCCGACTGGTACTCTCAGGAGTTTGTTAGGATTAGGTCATGTACAAACTCCACTTTGATTTATCACCTTTAAAGACATGGAGCAGTCTCATGCTACAAACGCATTGTGTCTCTTTTTAACACGTCTGCCTGTAAAAGCTCTCTATTCCTTCCGTGGCCTCAGGTTTAATAGGGGCTTGCACCCAGACTAATGAACAAGGTCCTGTACATGTCGAGATGCTGGCCCATGCCTGCCATCCCTTAAAATACATAACATTGTTAGGTTACTCATACTCATAGAATGAAGTTATTTTTAAAAGTAACCCCACACCGCACAAGAGAGACAGATTCCACGTGTGTTTTAGGATTTGCTGCGATCAGTGATTTTTAGTGTTTTGCTTAACTCATTTCTATCACCTAGGAGCCTTTGGACAAAGGAAAACTCTGTAAATACACTCGTGCATTTAAACGGAGATTTATAAGAATGCACAGGAGGCCATAGTGAGGTGTGCTGGTTTAACTAGAGGGCAGGGGATGTAAGTAGCCCTTTTTGCCCCTCCGAAGTTCATTGAACTAAAATCATGTTTTTAAAATCTGCAGCTTTAGCTCATGCTAGTGACCTCATAAATGGGAGCCAACCGCTCAGCACGCTTGTATAGCTCACAAAATAGCAGAGCTAATTACTCTTTCTGCTTAAACTAATGATCAAATATTCGGGTAATTCTTAATGAAACACTAAAGCGTTAGTGAACAAAAATACATGTTCAGTAACCAGGTAAAACGACCGGTTGCTTTAAATCAAAGTGGAGTTTATACATGATCTAATCCTAACAAACTCCTGAGAGTACCAGTCGGCAATCTCGCCCGCGCTTACCCAGCAGGGGGTGGGTGCTCGAAACGGGCTGGCTCAGTTGTTTGCAAGCGAACTCGCAGAGTCCTTCCCCCGATTGGGGTGCTTGCAGAGCCTGACTTTAGTTTCTGTGTGTATAGAGAGAGCAGGGTCTGCTCGCAGGGGGTTGGCTAAAAGCTGACTGGGTCTGCCACTTGGTCTTCTCTCTGGGAAATCAGCTTCATTGCTAAAACTGTTTTTTACTCAGAGTCCGTCACTGGGAAACCTGATTTAGCTGAAGTGTGAAATCGGCCCGTGCTGGAACCATCAGCCCCTCCTTGAGCCATGCGGGCCGCTTGTTTCCTTTGGTCAGCTGAAGATACCTGTATTTAAAATGTGGGGTGAGTTTGAATAGAAAAAGGGCTTGTTTTAGATCGATTGTTATACAAATTATAATTATATTAATTAATATAATTACAAATTATACAGCCCAGGCTAGATTTTTAGACGTCTCAAACGTGATTTAAAAGGGAACTACTGCATATTATTTAACTATGTGTGATTTTTAAAGGGCTGAACTAGCAGTTATCTCAAGCTTTACAAGCTAATCTTTAAAAATCCCTTAACTTTAAAAGATCCATCCGTCATGGGCAGAGGTTTACACGGTGTTCACACTTTATTTTATTTTATGACACTGTGTATTTGACCTATAATCTTCTCTTGCCTGTCATGGAGCTCTGTCTAATTACCTGAAGTTACAGGAATTGGGAAGTGATGAACTATTTTGGTAAGAATATGTTTTAAGGTCTACATAAGTAAGAGTATAAAGGGGAAAAGTGTCACCCTAGGGCCCTCCCATGACAAAACAAAAATCATAATTGGACTTTTCTGTTTTTAACTTTTAATTAAAAATAGTAAAATGATTTCTAATTATCATCTGTGTTAATAGAAATATTTTCAGTTTTTTGAGTAGACAGAAAATATCAAAATTTTGTGCTTTTACATGCACGTACAAAACTGGGATAAGGTAGAAAACCTGCTTTCTTATAAATATCCGTTGAAATGCACAAGTGTATTTAGAGAGGTTTCTTTTGTCTGATTTTAGACAGACCCCGGAAAATAAGCCCTAAGGTTAATCTCTGTATATATGTGAACATTTTTGTTATCAGCCACGAATCAGCCCAGGCTAGATTTTTTAGACGTCTCAAACGTGATTAAAAAGGGAACTGCGGCATATTATTTAACTCTGTGTGATTTTTAAAGGGCTGGACTAGCAGTTATCTCAAACTTTACAAGCTAATCTTTTAAAATCCCTTAACTTTAAAAGATCCATCGACAGAGGGTCTGCGCGGTTTCGAGCCCGCTGAAATTATGGGGGAGGTGGGGTAGGGGAGTTTACAGACAGCTGCTGACAAGCGGGCGATCTCGCAGGGGCTCACCCCGCGGGAATGGGTGCTCGAAGCACACAACTGTGTTGAAGCGATCGCTCCACACTGCAGCAGGGGCTGTCTCAGCCTGTGTTTGCGCTCTGAGAGAGAGAGAGACAGAGCACACAGGCCTGCTTGCAAGGGGGGTCTGCTAAAAGCAGGGCTGCTTGATTGCTAAGAATGGTTTTACTGCAGAGTCTGTCACTGGGAACCTGATTCAATGTTGGTTGAGGAATTTCTGTGAGATGGAAAAGGATGGACCTGTAAGTGATAAAGCAAAGATGAGATAGATATGTTAATGGCGTGTTCATATTAAAATCATAGATAGAACTGAAGAAAATGCTTCACTTTTTTATACAGCACTTTCAAAAGTGTCTGGGAAGTAGGTGCGGCCTGACCCCGGGGGGCCCAGAAACAGGGTGCAATCACGCTGACTGACTCAGACCGTGTCTTTGATCTCACAGTTTGTTATCTGTGTGTGAGATGGAAAAAAAAAAAAAAGCAGCTTGACTTAGTTTGAATCTAAAATAAGTTTTAATTTCTGGCTTTTAGACTGGATTGTGCCTCACTCAGGTGTCTGATTGTGGATTTCACTGGTTATTTCATTCATCAGTCAACTTTCTTTCTAGAACTGAAAGCAAGTAGCAAAGCCTCATCATTTGTCATAACTTATTCTGTGATTTCATTGAAAAACTTGCTGCATGTTAATTTAGACAATACAGCTAAATTGTTTGAAAATGAGATCCAGAGGATCTTTCAAGCACAAATACTCACCACCATGCTTCAAACTTATTTAGTATTTAAGGCTGGAAAAAACGTTATCATTAACCTCCAAAGAAGGAAGGAATTTCAGAAATGTCACTCTTCACACAGATATTGTTTTTATGGATGGTACATTTGCAGTGGCAGATTAAGCAAATAAAGCACATGCATAGCATGCAATCAGTGTTATCAGCCAAGCTGACATATATGTATACATTTGGCTTTACTAAGGAAATTAGTACTGTACTTACAGTATGTTTCAACATGGTGGTGCGGTGTACATTCCTGTCACACCATCATGATGAACCGCTCTATGTTAAATACTTCATCGATAGCAAGTGGATGAACTGCAATAATCTTAATATGTAGTACTGTATTTACTGTACAATGCTATATGCCTCATGCTGTGCCCAAGAGCCCATTAACACCCCATTCTGCCCAGGGTTTATTTTTACAAGGGTAATTTATCAGATCTGCTCTATAGTGAAATAAACTCTGGTGATAAATCTGTTTGCAGTATTTTTATCTCACATTGTGGTGTTTAACAATATAGCTACCTGGATAGACTGCTTCAAATTAGGACCTGAGTGCTGTAATGCAGCAGGTGACACCTCAGCACCACACCAGTTCCAATCCACAACAGGACTGACTCTTCCAGGAATGAGGCTCCCGTGGGCTTTCTCCCATCCCCTTCATAATGTGAGCATCCTTCCTCTAGGTAGCTGCAGCAGAGCTACTCCCATGGAGAGCAGAAAGGAGTCTTGTCTGCCTTTTCAGAGCTGTGTGTTTTTATGGTGACCGGAATGCCACCAACCCCAAAGTTTTTCCTGCAAGTTAACATCTATGGTCTAGTGACCCACATCCTGTTTACAGAGGAAATTAAATATTGCACACATCCGACTCTGTTCCTTGGAGAGTCCAGTCAGGACAGGTGATGGAATGGTCCATACGGATGACACTGCAATTGAGACCCACTGGGCTGATGACTTTGAGTAGCTGTTTAAAGTGGATCCTCCGGCTGGATGTTGGACATCTCTGGGTCCACGGGTTTTGAGGCTGATTTTCCAATTAGCAGTGAACCTTCCAATCTCACTGAGATTACATAGGGTGAACACATCCAAGCTGTCCTGGTACTGCAAACAATCTTTGCTTCCTTTTGGGAGGCAGGCGTCATCCCATCTGACTGGAAAACAAGACTTGTCTTCCCTTTCAGGAAAGGGAAGGTTGAATGGCTGAATTGTGCCAACTACAGGGGAATAATACTGCTCTTGGTGCAGCATCCGAGGCAGTCTGGTTTTACGTCTAAGAGTCTACCATCAACTGCATCCTGGCACTGATAGTTCTCATTGAGCCCAAATGAGAATATCTGCAAAGTTTCTTTGCAGACTTTGCCGATTTTCATAAAATGTTTGACTAAACAAGGAATCTTGAGTGTCGGGCTGACCTTAATAAAAACCAAGATCCAGGCCTGTAATTACCTCTTGGGCACAGGCATCAGCAGTGTGTCTGTCTGCAGAGGGACTGTCGACCTCGTCAAGAGGTTTACTTACCTCAGCAGTGGCATTCACATCTCTGGTGACTCTTCCTATGAAGTCAGTAGGTGGATTGGGAGAGCATGGGGGTCATTTGGTCACTGGAAAGGGTGCGTTGCACCCCCGATATCTCTGCAAAGGACAAATGTCCAATTCTTTAGAGTCCTGGAGCTTCCTGATTTGCTACATGGTTGTGAATATCCAATGACCTGAGATGAAGACTGGACTCCTTTGGTACTGTGTCTCTTCAAAGAATCCTTGTATATCACTGGTTCTACTTTGTGCGGATGAGCGTTGCTTATGGAGTCCTAAATGAGGCACATTACCTGCATTATGAAGAAATGTCTTAAGTGTGAGATCTCTGCAGGATCCTCATCATTGAGGCAGTGGCTACCCCGACGGCCGGAGCCCACGGCGGGCGCAGGGCGAGAGGGTCCTGGTCATTGGGGGGAGGAGTCAGGTGGGCTAAAATCAATCATTGTGACAGTCATTTTGCAGATCAGAGGAGGTTTAATGAGTGAGGGATGACATGAGGCGCCTGTAGACAGAAATGTAAACAGGTTGATGGAGACAGATGTGGGCCTGGGAGCTTAATATGACCTCAATAATATAGATCAATTGATTGATATTACGTTCAGGGTCCTTATTGAACACAAAGTAAAATGTACTCCTTAACTATAGGGGTTTGGGAGTTAAGTGATGGTGGATGCAAATTGACATGTTTCCTGGATAGTGAAGTAATTGATGTATGTTATCCTGTGAGAGTGTCCTGATGGTCATCTTAGGCAGGCATAAGAATGTAAAAAAGTCCTTGAGTGAAATTGATCTTGAGTTGTGTAATTGCATTCTTCTCAAGTGAATGAATAATTGATGAGTGTACCCGAACACAATTAAGTGAAGTGTGTGCTTGTTTTGCTAGGATGTTTTACGACCAACCCTTGACATACAAAGGCACCTTTCACAACTTGAATGCCTTTCAAATGAGAATGGTCTTTGGTGGGTTTTGTTGTACTATTGTCTGCACAAATGCTGACAGGTTCACAGGTGTTTCAGAAGATCTGAGTAAGGATACCTTTGCACTCGAATCACCTTTAAAGTCTCTGATTGGGTCTAGTCGGTCTGATGTTTTCCAAATACAGAGTCTAACAGTCAATCTATATAATAAAATCTTGGTCACAGCATCATCCTAAGAGAATTTGACGTCAGTGCTGAGACATGACATCTGAAGAGACAACTTTGATGCCACTGTCAAGACGTGATCATCTTGATAGACAATTTGACATCACACAAGACTAGACATTACAACCTTAGGAAGCAAGACTGTCCTTGACTCACAATGACGACAAAAGGACAGCTGCGTGCACACTTTTAAATGATTGATCACAAGATGCAACAAGAAGAACACCAGCTTGGCAGCAGGTGATCCTTCTGCATTTCCTTATCGTATATTTAGACCCCAATGCAAGCAGAGACGCAGTGGCTGGTGCGTAGCACACCCCAGGGGGAGGGGGTAAGCGAGTGAGGCAAGGACAGCTTCTGTACAGGCTTTTAAATGATTGACACACAGCGCGACAATCAGAACATGCAGCTCAGCAGCAGGAGCAGCAAGGCAGCAGCTGATCCGTCTGCATCTCCTAGACGCGCGTTCAGCCTCCTCTTCACAACGAGAGCAGTAGAGATGCAAAGTTTCTGGTGCGTAAGCGCCCGGGTGGCAAGCAAAGCGGGCAGGGGCCTATTTGTTATTAAAAATCATTTTGTTATGTAAAACAAAATAGAAAATGCCCAAAAACGAGAACCTAATTACAATGAAAAAATAGAAACTAGGCTTTGTAATTTTATTTTAGATTTTCATCACACTAATCTTTATGCATAATGCACATGAGTGTATCTAGTTGCTTTGATATTCATTAAATATTATTTAAAACCTTGCAGTTGTAATATTAGTTTAGACGTGGGCATTGTGCCCTCACTTCAGGTGTCTGGATTTGTGGATTTCACTGGTTATTTCATTCATCAGTCAACTTTCCTTTCTAGAACTGAAAGCAAGTAGCAAAGCCTCATCATTTGTCAATAACTTATTCTGTGGATTTCATTGAAAAAACTTGCTGCATGTTAATTTAGACAATACAGCTAAATTGTTTGAAAATGAGATCCGCAGAGGATCTTTCAAGCACAAATACTCACCACCATGCTTCAAACTTATTTAGTATTTAAGGCTGGAAAAAAAACGTTATCATTAACCTCCAAAGAAGGAAGGAATTTCAGAAATGTCACTCTTCACACAGATATTGTTTTTTTATGGATGGTACATTTGCAGTGGCAGATTAAGCAAATAAAGCACATGCATAGCATGCAATCAGTGTTATCAGCCAAGCTGACATATATTATACATTTGGCTTTACTAAGGAAATTAGTACTGTACTTACAGTATGTTTCAACATGGGTGGTGCGTGTACATTCCTGTCACACCATCATGATGAACCGCTCTATGTTAAATACTTCATCGATAGCAAGTGGATGAACTGCAATAATCTTAATATGTAGTACTGTATTTACTGTACAATGCTATATGCCTCATGCTGTGCCCAAGAGCCCATTAGCACCCCATTCTGCCCAGGGTTTATTTTTACAAGGGTAATTTATCAGATCTGCTCTATAGTGAAATAAACTCTGGTGATAAATCTGTTTGCAGTATTTTTATCTCACATTGTGGTGTTTAACAATATAGCTACCTGGATAGACTGCTTCAAATTAGGACCTGAGTGCTGTAATGCAGCAGGTGACACCTCAGCACCACACCAGTTCCAATCCACAACAGGACTGACTCTTCCAGGAATGAGGCTCCGTGGGCTTTCTCCCATCCCCTTCATAATGTGAGCATCCTTCCTCTAGGTAGCTGCAGCAGAGCTACTCCCATGGAGAGCAGAAAGGAGTCTTGTCTGCCTTTTCAGAGCTGTGTGTTTTTATGGTGACCGGAATGCCACCAACCCCAAAGTTTTCCTGCAAGTTAACATCTATGGTCTAGTGACCACATCCCGTTTACAGAGGAAATTAAATATTGCACACATCCGAATCTGTTCCTTGGAGAGTCCAGTCAGGACAGGTGATGGAATGGTCCATACGGATGACACTGCAATTGAGACCCACTGGGCTGATGACTTTGAGTAGCTGTTTAAAGTGGATCCTCCGCTAGGATGTTGGACATCTCTGGGTCCACGGGTTTTGAGGCTGATTTTCCAATTAGCAGTGAACCTTCCAATCTCACTGAGATTACATAGGGTGAACACATCCAAGCTGTCCTGGTACTGCAAACAATCTTTGCTTCCTTTTGGGAGCAGGCGTCATCCCATCTGACTGGAAAACAAGACTTGTCTTCCCTTTCAGGAAAGGGAAGGTTGAATGGCTGAATTGTGCCAACTACAGGGAATAATACTGCTCTTGGTGCAGCATCCGAGCAGTCTGGTTTTACAGCTAAGAAGTCTACCATCAACTGCATCCTGGCACTGATAGTTCTCATTGAGCCCAATGAGAATATCTGCAAAGTTTCTTGCAGACTTTGCCGATTTTCATAAAATGTTTGACTAAACAAGGAATCTTGAGTGTCGGGCTGACCTTAATAAAAACCAAGATCCAGGCCTGTAATTACCTCTTGGGCACAGGCATCAGCAGTGTGTCTGTCTGCAGAGGGACTGTCGACCTCGCAAGAGGTTTACTTACCTCAGCAGTGGCATTCACATCTCTGGTGACTCTTCCTATGAAGTCAGTAGGTGGATTGGGAGAGCATGGGGGTCATTTGGTCACTGGAAAGGGGTGCGTTGCACCCCCGATATCTCTGCAAAAGGACAAATGTCCAATTCTTTAGAGTCCTGGAGCTTCCTGATTTGCTACATGGTTGTGAGATATCCAATGACCTGAGATGAAGACTGGACTCCTTTGGTACTGTGTCTCTTCAAAGAATCCTTGTATATCACTGGTTCTACTTTGTGTCGGATGAGCGGTTGCTTATGGAGTCCTAAATGAGGCACATTACCTGCATTATGAAGAAATGTCAGTTACAGAAATCCGCCAACAAGTGCTATTCTTTGATGCAGATCTGGCTTGCAGGATCCTCATCATTGAGGGCCGAGTGGCTGGACTAGGCCAAGGAGTCACCGACGTAACACCTGGTTTTGCAGGTAGATTTAATTCGGAGGGTGGGGCATGTCTGTTCGGTTCTTTCCAGCCGAGATCCCAAGCTGTTGCTTCATGTGGTGCACATGACAACACACTGTACCAGTGTATGCTCCCCAAACTGATGTGACCTGTGGTGTTTAACATAGAACTATCTGATTCACTACAGACTGCAATTTTGATATGGCATCCAAAGCGGAAAAAAAAACCTAACAAAAATTGTGGAGTTTGTACTTGTAAATGAGGTGACTCTATTTGAGTATATACTTTGCAATGGATGGAGGTGTGGTTTGAATAATTAGATCTGAAATAAACAGGAAAAAAATAGCCTGGAATTGATTTCAAGTGTGGAATTTGCATTTGGAAACTGTCATTGTGAGGTGACATACGAGTGCTATCCATACAAGTAAAAACAGTCTCATTAGGCTGAGAAAACAAAACAAACTCTTTAAACCGATAGCAGAAATACGAGGAGTGGTCAATTCTTAAAAAGAAGGAACACACTGGTGAACTCACCAGTCTCCGCAGCACATCCTGGCAGGAACTACAGAACTCAACAGGGTTGTGTCAAAGAACTACAACTCCTATAAAGTCCCATGGGAATTTGTGGCGCTGTAACAACCCAGGGGCTGCCATGTAGCATCAGGGGAAATAATGCCCTTTGCAGACTCTCTGTCTGCCCCAGTCCTTCCATTATGATGGCATCCTGGCTGGGAAAGGGCCCCGTCCATCTACCACAATACCTATAACAATACAGATTTGGTCGACATTAACAAGAAATTAAAGTAGTATGAATATATTTAACTTATATGAAACATAGTTTATTACTTATTGTTAAACAAAGTATATTTTCTACTAATAGGATTTTGAGGAGAACCGAAAAGAATACAAAAACCTGAATATCAATCAATCAATCAACATTTATTTATATAGCACATTTTCATACAAAAAATGTAGCTCAAAGTGCTTTACAAAATGAATAGAAAAATAGAAGACACAATAAAAAAATAAACATAAGTCAACATTAATTAACATAGAATAAGTAAGGTCCGATGGCCAGGTGGACAGAAAAAACAAAAAATACTAAAAGCTGGAGAAAAAATAAAATCTGTAGGGGTTCCAGACCAAGAGACCGCCCAGTCCTCTGGGCAATCTACCTAACATAAATCAAACAGTCCTCTTTGTATTTAGGGTTTTCATGGAAGGACCTGATGATGATGGTCACGTAGACTTCTGGCTTTCAGTCCATCAATGTTGGTGCATCATGATGCTTTGAGTAGGTGGCGGGCCACCACAAAGAAACCGAAAAAGAAACAGAAGAGAGAGTAGGGGTCACTACGGATTCTGGAGCCACTGTGAATAGTTATATGATGAATTGAATAGACACATATATCCAGAAAAATACAATACAAATTGAGCATTGTAATGAGGAGACAGAAACAGATAAAGGTTTGGGGTTTCCGGCCCGTATACTGTACAAAAAAGAAAATAGCAAATGCTTTTAAATCACGGTCAATGTTCTGACAACCAGTCATTACATCACACAGTCTCAGTTAATAGGGGGAACTTAAATAATGAGGGACCAGAAATTGAAGAAAGGAATGCTGGGAGGAACGGAAGTGTTGTGTGAGAGGTATGACGTCATCACGGTGGGACCAGAGGAAGGGATGGAATGTGGAAATGGCAGCGCAGTGTTTTCAGGCGTCCGGGATTTTATGGCGGTGTTGTATCTCTTTCTGCAGGAATAAAAGAAAGAAAGGTTAGTGCCTAGCCTTGATCCTCTGGCCCGATGTGATTCGTGGCTTGTCAGGACTTTCCGCGGCTCCCTATGCGCTCATGCGTGTGTGACAGGACCCCCTCTCAGCCCAGACCCATTGGGTCGGGCGGCCCGAACCGAGAGGCCGTGAACCTGGGAGAGAGCATCACCATTGGCTTGCAAGTTGCCCCGACAATAAGTAAATGTGTACAGCTGTAGGTCCAAGAACCACCTAGTGACTCAGGGATTCGACTCCTGGTGTACAGCCATCCATTGAGAGTGGCATGATCAGTCAACAGAGTGAACTCCCGACCCAACAGGTAGTATCTCAGGTGTGTTACCGCCCACTTGATGGCCAAGGCTTCTCGTTCCACCGCAGCATATCTGGTCTCCCAATCCAGCAGTTTCCAGCTCAGGTAACACACGGGTGCTCGACACCGCCGATGCTCTGGCTCAGCACGGCACCTAGACCTGTGTCCGAAGCATCCGGCTGGAGGATAAATGGGAGAGAAAAATCAGGGGTTCTCAGTATTGGTGCCGTGGTCAGGGCCGTCTGAATGCCTGTTCCGTTAGGTGATCCCATACCATACATACAGGGGCCCGTTTCTTTCAAATTTGTCAAGGGCGTATGTCTCTGAGAAATGGGGTACAAACCAACGGTAGTAACCCGCTAACCCCCAGAAGACTTGCACATGTTGCTTGGTTATCGGACGGGGCAATTGCAAGATGTCTTTAATTTTTGAGCATTGCGGTTTCACCAGTCTTCCGCCCACCAGGTAGCCTAAATACTTGGCCTTGTGAAACCCAAAATAACATTTGCGTGGATTAATACGGAGACCAGCCTTCTCTAGTGTTAAAAGGATGGCGTACACGTGCAAGATATGTTCTTCCCAGGTACCAGAATGGATGATTACGTCATCCAGGTAGGAGCACAATAGGACTGGTGGGCCTTTAGCACTCTATCTACCAGACGCTGGAAGGTTGCTGGGGCTCCGTGCAGTCCAAATGGGAGGACCTTATATTGCCAATGCCCGCTAGGGGTGCTGAAGGTGTTTTTCTTTAGCGGATGCCGTTAAGAGAACTTGCCAGTACCCTTTAGTCATATTAAGAGTAGTCAAGTAATGAGCCGTACCCAAGCGTTCAATGAGCTTGTCCACTCGGGGCATAGGGTAGACATCAAATTTGGAGACCTGATTAAGACGTTTAAAGTCATTACAGAATCTCCACGAGTCATTGGGCTTAGAGACAAGGACGATGAAACTGGACCAGGGGCTGTGGCTCTCCTTGATAATATCCATATCTAGCATCCTTTGCACTTCCAGCTCCACCTCAGCCCATTTTGCCTCCAGGAGACGATAGGTGCGTTCTCTTACCACCATCCCCGGTTCCGTCATAATGTCGTGCTCAATCCACGAGGTGCGCCCTGGTGTCTCACTGACACCGGGATGGACAGGATCGCAGTTTCCATCTCCTGCCTTTGGAGGGATGTCAAATTGGATCCGAGATTAAGGACTGTTTTCTGTGAGAAAAGGGAGAGGGTGTTCGTCACGCAAGGGTGGCCCTCCCAGTCCCTCCAAGGTTTCAGCAAGTTGATGTGATACACCCTCTCGCTCGGTCGACGATTAGGTTGTCTCATCAAATAGTCAATGAGCCCCTTTCTCTCTTTAATCTCATATGGGCCCTGCCAATGGGCTAACAATTTGGATTGGGAGGTAGGAACAAGAACCATCACACGATCCCCCAGCTGAAACTCCCAGAGGGTGGTGTTACGATTGTAATTACGCGCCTGCACAACCTGACCTCTCAACATGTGTTCTTTAAGAAGAGGGCAAATTTTTTCTAACCTTTTGCGTAGTTGCTCAATGTACTCGAAAATATTGGTGGAGGGAAGCGCCTCCCCTTCCCATCCTTCTTTGACAATATCCAAAATGCCCCAGGGTTGGCGGCTGTATAAAAGTTCGAAAGGGGAAAACCCCGTGGAGGCTTGAGGTACCTCCCAATAGGCAAAATAAGCAAGGGATAAAAGTTGGTCCCAGTTCCTACCATCCGCATCGACTACCTTGCAGAGCATCTGTTTAAGGGTTTGGTTGAAACGTTCCACTAACCCATCTGTCTGGGGGTGATAAACAGACATTTTCAGATGCTTAATACGGAGTAACTTGGTAACCTCCCTGAACGTATCCAAAGTAAAGGGGGTACCCTGGTCCGTGAGGACTTCTTTGGGTATACCTACTCGGGAGAAAAGGGCTACCAATTCCCGTGCGACATTCTTTGTAGTAGCGGAGTGCAAGGGAACTGCCTCTGGGAATTGAGTCACGTAATCCACCATGACCAAGATATATTTATGGCCACATGTCGAAGGCACCAGGGATCCTACAAGATCGACTCCGAATCTTTCAAAAGGGATATCAATAAGGGGAATCGGAACGAGAGGAGCATGGTCCCTCCTGGGTATCTGACGTAACTTACAGTCCGGACATGACTGGCAGAAACGTCGGACCTCCTCGTTAATCCCGGGCCAATAAAATCGGAGCTTTATCCTCTCCAACGTTTTCTTGGCCCCGAGGTGGGCGCCAAGGAGGTGGGTGTGAGCCAGTTCACAGTCCTCCCGCCGGTAGGTCCGTGGGACTAGCAACAACTTCCGCCTACCTTCCGTGATCTGCGACTCGATACAGCAGATCGTTGTCTAGGATGAAGTAGGGCCCGGTGGCATGGAAGCGACTGGTGAGTTGCCATCTACTGAAACAATAGCATTCCGGGCAAACTTTAGAGAGTCATTGTTCCATTGCTCTTTTAAATTACGCCGGTGTAGACTTGAATTGAAAGTCGACACAGCTTAAAGGATCTGCTGGATTCGGAGGGTTGTCAACAACCAGCCCAGATTGTACTTCCGGGTCAAGGTCTGTAGCATTATTTGCTGCACTGCACGGCGTGGGAGCTGTTGGGACGGTGCCTTGCCCGCCCATAGTTAAACCCAACTGGTTTTGTGTGGCCCCTCTCGAAGGTGGATAAATAGGCCTTGATGTCATCAGCGTCACTGAGAGGTACAAGCGGAGGAGGATGAGGCCGTGGGCTCTGGTCTGGCTGCTTGCTGCCGCGAGCCAGTTCTTGGTCTCCGCCAACCCCTGCTTCATGTCGGTCAGCTCCACCTGTAGGGTCTGAAGCTGGGTCACCAAGTTGTTTAAAACTGTATTTAGGTCTTGTCCTTCTGACATTCTTTGGATAAATCTCTCCTGCCCTCTACACCACTGTAATAAGGAGACAGAAACAGATAAAGGTTTGGGGTTTCCGGCCCCGTATACTGTACAAAAAAGAAAATTGCAAATGCTCTTAAATCACGGTCAATGTTCTGGCAACCAGTCATTACATCACACGATCTCAGTTGATGGGGAGAACTTAAATAATGAGGGACCAGAAATTGAAGAATGGAATGCTGGGAGGGAACCAAAGTGTTGTGTGGGAGGTATGACGTCATCACGGTGGGACCAGAGGAAGGGATGGAATGCGGAAATGGCAGCATGTGTTTTCAGGCATCTGGGATTTTATGGCAGCGTTGTATCTGTCTTTCTGCAGGAATAAAAGAAAGAAAGGTTAGTGCCTCGCCTTGATCCCCTGGCCTGATGTGATACGCGGCTCGCCTGGTCTTTCCACGACTTATGCGCGTGCATGACAGCATATATTCTTCCACATTCCTCCGTAAAATGTCAGTATAATCAGAATGTGGTAGTGATTTTATAGAAGAAGGATTAAAATTAATTTTGAAGATTTTTTTTTTGTAGTAGCATTTAAAAGTTTCTGTGGTAGGCTGGCACCCTGCCTGGGGTTTGTTTCCTGCCTTGCGCCCTGCATTGGCTGGGATTGGCTCCAGCAGACCCTTCTGACCCTGTAGTTAGGATATAGCCAGTTGGATAATAGATGGATTTAAAAGTTTTCAAGAAATATACAAACAAAACATATATAAAATTCAAAGAAAATTATTAATATATACAAAACCCCCTTAAAAATGCATAACCCCATATCCCAAAAGTAGACCAGTCTTCTGGTTTTCTTTTGAAAAGAACACCAACATTTGAACCTCCTGCTCCATGTGCTATATTTTGCATATAAACAGTCATATTGGTAATATTATGAGAAACATTTGAAATGTATGTACAACACTGGGAAACAACAACAGCACGCATTCCTCCTTGAGAGGATAGTATTATGTCCAAAGCCAAGCAATTTTGAAGAACAGCAGTTCTAATGGCCACTTTTTCAGCAGTAAGTGCTTGTAGTGAATGGGCAGTTAAATTAGCTTACTGCTTTCTATGTATAAGAAAGATTAGCGAGTGCAGGACTAAAACACCAAAATAAGAAAATCATGATGCAACAACAGTCTCTTCTTTTATAAGGGCTCTCCTGGATCATGAAGGCTGTCCGGGAAATGTTTCATGAACATTGAAGTTCCATTGAGGACCACTAGTGCTTTAGGAAGATGCAGAACAGGCTTTGGATTCATTTTCTAACTTTGATAAAATTTGGCAGGATAACACAATGAGTGTGTTAAGGCTTTTCTGGGTAGAAAATATGTGAGAGGTCTCTTTTTGTGACTATAGGAACTTATAAAATGAAGGATATCAGTGAAATTCAGGAGCATAAGTGCAATGTACAGTTTTACTAATATTAAATTATACAACAAACAATTCTTTAGAAATTTAGTATTTGAGTATTTCTGGTGTGTTTAAATATTGTGAGGATTCATAAGAGACACTGAAACAATCTTTCTGTATATATATTATTCTTTCCATTTTATCAGCAGTGTATATATATATCCAAAATCTGAATCCACCAAATTTTGAGATGAGGATGTAAAATAAAAACTAACCAAAAGGCAATTGCCACTAAAACAAAAGCAGAACCGCAAATTTCCGCTCTAAGAAAATAAAAAAACAAGGGTGTTCATCATAAAGAAAACCTCTGTGAAGAAGAGTATGATGCAGCCTGGGAATTTGAAGGCAACAACCTAGAAGACAGAAATAAAACTCTTGGTGAAGTACATCTTGCTTTAGAGAAATGGACACTTATAAGGACTTATATTAATATGAAAGTTGAGATTCATAATAAAGTGCGTTGTCTTGCAGAAAAGCCATCCTGCACAAGTGACAGTTGCACTCTCCTCATCACAAAATAGAAACAAACAGTTTCAGAAAATGATA